>NC_048596.1:46895257-47195257 GCF_003668045.3 Cricetulus griseus | reverse complement strand
TGCCACCAAATGTCATTACCCATTGACTCATCTCAGTAGCTGACTACCTCATTCTGTCTATGAAACCAACTTAATTCATAATCTCTGCTGCTATATTCCATGTTGTCTGAGCTGATAAAGAACCATTGTGCCAATACTTCTCACACAAAATATTGTTTGTCTTATCAAGTCAGAAGGAAGGCCTTAGTGAAAAATGTAGGTTTTGCCTTCCTACTTGGCCACACAAAAGCTTCCTATGTGGTAAGGAACAAACACAATATGGGAAGTTCAGTAATAGTTTGCTATTGTAACTTGGATATTTGAAAACATAAAATAAGAAGGGACATGAAAATAAACATGCATTCCTTTCTCTGGTCCATGGACTTCAAATGTGAATTCAACTTTTACTCTAATTCCATGTTGCAAGAATAGATCTGAGGAATAACTTGTCTGGCATTAAAGTGCAACACAATTAATTCGTATCACAAATGAGTCAGAGCTAGTTTGATGAGCAGATGTTTATTAGGAAAGACGGAGTCAGTCTTGTACATCCAGGCAGGTGAGGGAACAGAGAGAGCTGCATGCGTTTGACCCTCATATTTAAAGTCTTGCTACGTCACTCTGACCATGCCCAAATGTGCATGGTCTATGTCACCTGTGCCAGGCCCCAGGCGGGCATGGCCAGCATTTCCCTTACACTGCATTTTTAATGTTTGTTGTGAACAAAATGAGTCTTGAAATAACAAACTTTATTCCAATGATTTGCATTTACCTCAGGCTAAGTTTCCTATATTCCTCCACCATGGATGGAGGAGGGGCCAATGAAGTAAAATCACCTTATTTGCTTCAGAAAACCTTTGTATTAATTATGACAACACCTAATAAATTGGAAACATCTTCATTTCTGGTGACTCCAATTTGTGAAAGAAGATGAAGAGATGAGTAAATGTCTTCTGAATAAACATTTTTCTAGCATATATTCAATAAATGTGCATGTATTGACCTATGTATATCCCATGTATATCCCATGGCCTGTGACATTTTAAGAGAATTTCAGTTTTTCTAAATGGGTTTTATTCATGAGTATATATTCTCAATATACTGTAGCAAATTGTCTCAACTAGTAAAACTTGCAGTTTCCATTAATGAATTAAACTTTATATTACATTGCTAAGCATAAAAATATCCATTTCTATTCACATGATCCGACTAGTTATGTCTATAAGAAGAGTACATACTTAGGCACCAATATTTTGTCTTGACCATTTTTGTCCTTCACTTTCTTTTTTCTTTTATTGAAAAGAGATTTGTTTTCATACAGCATATTCTGGTTATGTTTTCCCTTTCTTTGCTCCCCCCAGTAACTCCAATCTTCTCTTCCCACTGAATCCCACTGTTAATGAGAACAAAGCCAGTAACACAAAGCTATTGGTGGAATGAATTCCCACAACACCTACCCCTTTCTTTCGCTTGTTAGAAAGCAGGTAACTAAGGACAAACAATAAAATATAAAAATATTTAAAAATCAAATGAGAATAAGATAAACAAAAGAGAAATAGCCCATAAAGCGGCATAGGAAACAGATACAGGCTCAGAGACCACCTCATTGCATATTCAGAAAACTCCTTAAAATGACAAAACCAGAATCTGTAATATATATGCAAAACCCATAGGGCAAAATAATAAATAAATAATAACAATAAATTAAGGCAAAAATTAAGCAAGCAAACAAAAAGTTCTTATTCTATTCCCACTACCTAGGGAAATATGTCCCTCCCTCTTAGTCCTCTGCTCAATACTGAACCTCAGTGGTACTATAGATTATAACTTGCTTATCTCTAACTTAACAGCTAACTCCACACAGCAGATACAAACCATAACTGTCCTTCTTTGTCTGGATTACCTTACTCAGGATAATGACTTTTTTCCTAGTTACATCCATTTACATATGTTTTCATGATTTCATTTTTAATAGCAGAGTAATATTCCATTGTGTATATGTACTATATTTGCTTTATCCATTCATCTGTTAATGGACATTCAGGTTGTTTATAATTTCTGGCTTCTATGAATAGAGTAGAAATGAGTATTTGTGTTTGAGCAAGTGTCTGTGGTAGGATGAGGCATATGCCTAAGAGTTGTATAATTAGATCTTGCATTAACCTGATCCCCATCTTCCTGATTTCCATAGTGGTCATGTGAGTTAGCAATCCCACCAACCATGGATGAGTGTTGTGTCTCATATCTTCCCCCATATGAGCTGTCACTTGTTTAATTGATCTTATCCATTATTGCAGGTGTAAAATGAAATCTCAAAGTAGTTTTGATTTAGATTTTCCTGATGACTATGGATTTTGAACATTTCTTTAAGGGTTTCTCAGCCATTTGAGTTTTATTTTTTAGTATTGTTGAGATCTATACCTCATTTTAAAATTGAGTTATTTGTTTTCTTGATATCCAATTTTAAAGTTCTTTATATATTTTGGATATTTGTTGTGGGATATTTGATTGTACTGTAACACTCCTAGGCCATGGTAATAAAATTAATTTTGATTTAGGTGGCAGAGCCTGTGGCTAGCTGACCAGAATTAGCCATAGATAATACAGGAATATGGACAGGGAAGATGGACAGGATGGAGAAGGGAGGGACTTGGAATTCGCCTTCTGTAACATGAAAAACAAAAGATCCAGAGACTGATGCTAGGGTTTAAGCTACAAACTGAAGATCAGCAAAGCAAAGCAGCCACTATCTCTTACCTCTACCTCAGGCCAGACCAAAGGAACAACCATCAAACTGCTCCTGAATTCATTGCTCCTCAGATTCACTCAGACTGCTCTTCAACCCTTAATGTGGCTGGAGACTGACTGTCAGACTGAATGCCTCCACCTTTTATACCTCTCAAATCATGTGATTAAAAGTATGAACTTTGATTCACTCTCCAGTAAGCCAGAGAGGTCTCGAACACAGTGATCCATCTGCCTTTCTCCTGAGTCCTGGGATTAAAGGTATGCACCAACAACAACTGGCTTCTATAGATATAGCTAGTATGTCTTGGTTTGCTTTCTTTACATTCAGACAAGCTTTAATAAATTATAACTAATATGTCATCACAGCTTTCTGTCTTCAGTCATGGATGTGCAAAGAGAATAGACACTGGCTAGGACTCTAGCAAGAAAGGGAAGGTCAGCTGGTCAATCCTCTGCTTCTTTAATCTTTAAAAAGATTTAACATGAACATCAGACTCTCAAATTTTCAATGGTAATAGAACAATTCAGAAAAAAACAACACTTTTGCACCCAATGTAGGACACAGCTTCTGAAGCTGCCTCTTCTCCTTGCCACTGCAGTGACTCCAAACTGTCACATCGCTGCTTGGGCTGGTCCCACCCCCATGTCACTTGTCACTGTCAGCTCTGCAGATACCTAAATTGCAGTCTGGTTTGGTAAGTGCCAAAGTTGGAGCCACAGGCCATAGGCTCTGTCATCTAGGTAGGCCTCATGTCCTTGCCTGCTAAACCATTATCCCCCAGGACAGTGCCCTGTGAGTTCAATCCCTAGGTTAACACCATGCAAGCCCAACCTCATTGACAACCACTCTTGCCTGCTAAGGCTTACATTGCTGCTTCTGCTGCCAGAAAACCCAGCCTTGATTTTGCAGCCACTGATATTGTAGACAAACTGAAAAGAGCAGATCTGGGGAAACATCTGAGAATTCTTACGGAGAAAATTAGGTTATATTAAAAAATCTTCACATGTTAAGAATGGAGAATATCAAAATTCTGAGAGTAGGAATCTATATAGTGAAAATATGGTGGCTTAACAATAAAATAGGATCATGAAGTAATCTCCTGTACCAATTCATTCAAGGGTACTTCCCACTTTCTCTTCTAAGAGGTTCAGTGTGGCTGGATCTATGTTGAGGTCTTTGATGCATTTGGACTTAAGTTTTGTGCATGGAAATAGATACGGATCTATCTGCAGGCTTCTACATGTCCACATCCAGTTATGCCAGCACCATTTGGTGAAGATGCTTTCTTTTTTTCCGTTGTATAGTTTTAGCTTCTTTGTCAAAAATCAGGTGATCATAGGTGTGTGGCTTAACATCAGTGTCTTCAGTTTGATTCCATTGGTCTACCTGTCTATTTTTGTGCAAAAATCAACCTGTTTTCATTACTATAACTCAATAGTAGAGCTTGATGTCAGGGATGGTGATGCCTCCAGAAGTTCCTCTATTGTACAGGGTTGTTTTGGCTATCTGGGTTTTTTGTTTTTCCATATAAAGTTGAGTATTGTTCCTCCAAGGTCTGTGAAGAATTGTGTTGGGATTTTGATGGGTACTGCATTGAATCTGTAGATTGATTTAGGCAGAATTGCCATTTTTTACTATGTTGATCCTTCCTATCCAAGAACATGGGACATCTTTTCATTTACTGGTATCTTCTTTAATTTCTTTCTTTAATGACTCGAAGTTCTTATTGTACAGGTTTGGTTAGTTTCACTTGTTTGGTTAGTGTTACCCCAAGATATTTTATGTTGTTTGTGGCTATTATAAATGGGGATGTTTCTGTGATTTCCTTCTCAGCCCATTTATCATCTGTATATAGTAGGTCTCCTGATAGTTTTTGAGTTAATCTTGTATCATGTCACTGTGCTGAAGGTGAGTTCTGTGGTAGAATTCTTCATGTCACTTGTATGTAAACTATCATATTATCTGCAAATAGTGAAAGTTTGTCTTCTCTCTTTCTAATTTGTATCCCCTTCATCTACTTTTATCTTATTGGCCTGGCAAGAACTTCAAGTACAATATTGAAGAGATATGGAGAGAGTGGACAACCTTGTCCTGTTCCTGGTTTTAGAGGAATGACATTGAGTTTCTCTCTATTTAGTTTGATGTTAGCTGTTGGTTTGCTGTATATTGTCTATTATGTTTAGGTATGTTCCTATTAATCCCGATCTCTCCAGGACCTTTATCATGAAGGGGTGTTGGATTTTGTCAAAGGCTTTTTCAGTATCTAGTGAGATGATCATGTGTTTTTTTCTATCTCAGTCTGTTTATATGGTGAATTACATTGAGGGGATTTTGTATATTGAACCATCCTTGCATCCCTTGGATGAAACCTACTTGATCATGGTGGACTATTTTTCTAATGTGTTCTTGGATTATATTTGTCAGTATTTTATTGAGTATTTTTGCATCAAGTTCATGAGGGATATTGGTCTGTAGTTCTCTTTCTTAGTTGTCTCTTTGTGTGGCTTGGGTACCAATTCAATTGAAGTTTCCTAAAAAGAGTTTGGCAATGACCCTTCTGCTTCTATTGTGTGGAACACTTTGAGGAGAATTAGTATTAGCTCTTCTTTGAATTTCTGGTAAAATTCTGCACTGAAACCATCTGATCCTGGGATTTTTTTGGTTGGGAGACTTTTGATGTCTGTTTCTATTTCATTAGGGGTTATAGGTCTATTTAAATTGCTTTATCTATTCTTGATTTAATTTTGGTAAGTAATATCTATCCAGAAAATTGTCCATTTCCTTTAGGTTTTTGAATTTTGTAGAGTACAGGTTTTCAAAGTATGACCTGAAGATTCTCTGGATTTCCTCATGTCTGTTGTTATGTCCCCCTTTTCATTTCTGATTTTGTTAATTTGAATACTATCTCTCTGGATTTTGTTTAGTTTGGATAAAGATTTGTGTATCATGTTGATTTTCTCTAAGAACCAACTGTTTTTACATTAATTCTTTGTATTGTTTTCTTTGTTTCTACTTTATTGATTTCAGCCTTCAATTAGATTATTTCCTGACATGTCTTTGCTTCTCAGCCTAGAAAAACTAGATAAGGCCTAGGTCCTGCCCCAAATGATGTGTCAGACTTTTATGATTCCTCATGGAAGGCCTCACCATCTCTGGGATGTGGATGCGGGTGGGATGGCAGGTTGGTTGGGAGAATGGGTGGATGGGAGGGAGAGAAAACTGGGATTGTTATGTAAAATATGATCATTTTTAATTTAAATAAAAATTTATTTTAAAAAATAATAAAAATCACAAGTCATATGTAAAGGTAAATTCTAAAAGATCAGAGAAGCAGAGCAGCCAACCACTAGTTCTTACCTCTACCAAATCCACAAACCAAATGTATAATCCTGTCCCCATGAATCCTTAGACTGAATGCATGGTCCTTTCTCTAGGAATCCTCATATTGAATGAAAGGAGCTCCTGTCTCCTTCTGCCTTATTGTCCTCTCTCTGCCCAGAAATATCACTCTTGTCTTCATTCCCTTAGTGTTGGGATTAACAATGTCTGATCCCAAGTGCTGGGAACAAAGGTATGAACTCTGCTTCTCTTTTAGACTGGATCAATCTCATGAAGTCCAATGTGACCTTGAACATAGAGAGATATGTCTGCCTCTGCCTGTCAAATGCTGGGATTAAAGGTGTGTACCATCACTGTCTGGCCTTTATGGCTAACTTGTGGCTTAGCTCTTCACTCTAATCTTCAGGCAAGCTTTGTTTGTTAGAACACAAACAGAATATCTCCACAGTTCTGTCATAGCTATTTAGGTTTACCAGGCATCATTTTTCTTTTTTCTATCAGGGATAGTTATTTTCTTCCCAAAATTGAAATGCATCATTTCATGCTTACCTATAATTAGTTTCTGCTGAAAAATGATTATTCTGATTGTTTTGCCTAATCTCAATCATCATCGTCATCATCATCATCATCATCATCATCATCATCATCATCATCATCTATCAATTAAGAATACCATAACCAGAAAAATTTCAAATGGAAAAACAAAGGCTTCTCAAAAAAAGTGTACACCAAAGAAATTAATAACCACTGAGTCAGAAGTAAAGAAAACATGTAAATAACCTCAATGTAATTTTTCTTAGTAAACCTTAATGGTTCTTTCCCACAGGTTTCAATATTCTTTATATTCTCTGTACTCTTACAGTTTAAAAATATTTTCATTTGAAGATGTTTTGCTTTGGCCATGTCTTTCTGAGATTCTAAATGCCTTTTTTTCTTAGTATTTTTATGGCTGTAAAGAGACACCATGACCATGGCAACTCCAATAAAGTAAACTGTTTAAATGAGGTTGTGACTTACAGTTTCATTTCAGAGGTTTAGTTCACTATCATCATGGCAGGGAGCTTGGTGTCATGCAGGCAGACATGATGATAAAAAGGAACTGCTACATCTTGGTATGCAGGCAACAGGAAGAAGACCAAGAATCATAAGGAGTGAAGCTTGAACAAAAGAGACCTCAAAGTCTGCCCTCACATCAGTAAACCTTCTACAAATATCCTAATAGTGCCACTCCTTTTAGGAGTCATTTTCTTTTAAATTACCACATTTACTCCCTGGCCTCCAAAGGCATGTAGCCATATCATAATACAAAAAAAATGCATTTAGGAGGTCCCATTTATCAATTGTTGACCTCAGTGTCTGTGCTAATGGTGTAATGTTCAGGAAGCAGTCTCCAGTACAGATTAATTCAAGGGTATTTCCCACTTTGTTTTCTAATAGGTTTAGTGTAGTTTAGAGGAATTGGATCAAGTTTCTCTCCATTTAATTTGATGTTGGCTGTTTGCTTGCTGTTTATTGCTTTTATTATATTGAGGTATAGTCCTGTTATCCTGATTTATCCAAGACCTTTAGACACTGAGGTCAACAATTGATAAATGGGATCTCCTGAAACTGAGAAGCTTCTGTAAGGCAAAGGAGACAGTCAACAAGACAAAACGGCAGCCCACAGACAGGGAAAAGATATTCACCTACCCCACATCTGACATAGGGCTGATATCCAAAATATACAAAGAACTCAAGAAGCTAGTCTCCAAAACACCAAACAACCCAATTAAAAAGTGGAGTACAGAATTAAATAGACAATTCTCAATAGAGGAATCTAAAATGGCTGAAAGACACATAAAAAAGTGTTCAACATTCTTAGCCATCAGGGAAATGCAATTCAAAACATCTCTGAGATACCATCTTACTCCTGTCAGAATGTCCCAAATCAAAAACACCAATGACAGTTCATGTTGTAGAGATGTGGAGAAAGAGGAACACTTTTCCACTGCTGGTGGGAGTGCTAACTTGTACAGCCACTTTGAAAATCAGTATGGCAGTTCCTCAAGAAAATGGGAATCAGTCTACCACAAGATCCAGCAATTCCACTCTAGGCATATACCCAAAAGAAGCACATTCATACAACAAGGACATATGTTCAATGATGTTCATAGCAGCACTATTTGTAATAGCCAGAAACTGGAAGCAGCCTAGATGCCCCTCAATGGAAGAATGGATAGAGAAAATGTGGTACATCTACACAATGGAGTACAACTCAGTGGAAAAAATGGGATCTTGAAATTTTCAGGAAAATGGATGGATCTAGAAGAAACCATTCGGAGCGAGGTAACCCAATCGAAAAAAGACAAACATGGTATGTACTCACTCATATGCAGATTTTAGACATAGAGTAAGGATTACCAGCCTACAATCCACACTGCCAAAGAAGCTAATAAACATGGAGGTCCCTAAGAGATACATACATGGTCCCCTGGAGAAGGGGAGAGGTTCAAGATCTGCTGATCAAATTGGGAGGAGGGAGCTAGGAGAGGGGGGACGGAGCTAGGAGAATGAGAAGGGGAGAGGAAGAGGGATGCCGAGTACATGAGAGAGCAGAAAATATGAGTCAGGGGAAGAATACACGATAACAATGGAGATATTATAATAGAGGGAGAAATTTTTGGTTTACAGAGAAATCAGGCACTAGGGAAATGTCTGGAGATCTACAAAGATGACACCAGCTAACTAGCTCAGCAACGGAGGAGACACTACCTTAAATGCCCTCCCCTGATTATGAGATTGATGATTGATTTATATGCCTTCATCCAGCAGCTGGTGGAAGTAGAAGCAGACACCCATAACTAATCACTGATCTGAACTGGAACCCAGATGCAGAGAAGGACCAGTGAAGAGCACAGAGGTCCAGACCATGCTGGTGAAACACACAGAAACAGCTGACCTGAATATCCAGGAACTCTTGCTCCCCAGTCTGATAGCTGGAATACCAGCATGAAACTGATCCAAACCCAAGGAACATGGATTTCTGTGAGGAAACCTCAGAAATCTATGGGACCTCCTGTAGAAGTCCAGCATTTATCCCTAGCATAGGTGTGGACTTTGGGAGCCCAGTCCATATAGAGGAATACTCCCTGAGCCAAGACACACGGGGTTGGGCCTAGGCCCTACCCCAAAGGAAATGAAAGACTCGGACGACACCCTATGGAAGGCCTCACCATCCAGGAGGAGCAGAAAAGATATGTGACATATAAGGTTTTAGTTGGGGGTGGGCAGGTAGGGGAGGACGGGTGGGAGAAGGGAAATGGGATTGTCATGTAAAACAATCCTGTTTCTAATTCAAGTAAAAAAGTTGGAAAAATTTGTTATAAAAATGCATTTAGTCCAACTTCAAAGTTGACTCTAGTATATTATACTCTCAACAATATTTAAAATTCCAAAGTTCAGTCTCTTCTGAGATTTATGAAATTTCTTAACTACAATCCTCTATAAAATCAAAATCAAAAAGAAGATCACATACTTCCAAAATATAATGGCATAGGATATGCATTACCATTCCAAAATGTAGGGAAAGAGCATAGTGAAAAATGTTTGACCAAAGCAAAACCAAAAAACAGTTGGCCAAACTGAAAACTCTGCCTCTCCAATTCCGATGTCAAATGCTCTTCAGATCTTCAACTCATTTTATCTTTGTTCAGTACAGCACATTTCTTTCTCTTGGTATGTTTACACTCCCTGTTAGCAGCTGTCATGGGCAGGTTTCCCATGATTCTGGCATATCTAACATCTTCAGGTCTCCAAAGAAATCCAGGATTCTACCTCACAGTTTCATGCCATGGTCTCTCTACTTGACCTCCATTCAGGGACACCCCTAACACATGCCAAGACTTAGTGGCTTTCTTCCATATTTCCTTTCTTCTATCTATAACTCTAAACCCAGCACCATGTGATTAAACCTGACAAATTCTGCTGCTTGCTAGCACTGGAGTATGGCTCAGTCATTCAATTACATCTTTACCAGCTTTATGATTTTGATTGTTACCTTTACTACCTAAGCTTGGCTGTCCTTCAACTTTCTCTGTAGACAAGGCTGGCCTCTCCCATCTTCTACCTTCCAAGTGTTTGGATTAAAGGTGTACACCACCACACTAGGATCTCAACTTTTCTTTAATTCCTTTTCACAGTCATTTCTCACTAGGTCACCATGGGAGGATGTTCCCAAGAGCCAAATTAATGATGATCTTGTGTCTTCTGGATTCTAGAGTGGTTAGGACTCAAACAATGTATTTCACCTCCATATGTCCTCTGGTTATCTGGTTTAAGATTTGTAAACTAATACAATGTTCTTGTTCAGGCTAAGAAGCCATAATCACACTAAAATCCCACACTAGATAAAAACAAACAAACAAAAAAGTATGGGTTAATTCTGTAACTAAGCCAACCAGACCTTATGACTACATTATGACTGGGTGATTTCCCCATGGGGCATCACCCAAATACCCATGATAAGATCATATCTCATTAACAGGCAAAAATGTATTCTTAAATGATGAAATCCTAAAATTAATAATATTGTGTGGATTTCACACTTTAATCAAAACTGACAAAAATATTGATGTGTGCTTGATTTTGTTTGGTAGACAGTATAAAGGTCCAATGATAGTTTTGGATAGGAGGTACCTAAGACAGTGTTAAACAATCATGAGTAACTGACATTGAGACCATATACCAACTTACGGAAAATTATTCATCTACTTCTGGACTCAGAGAGAGTCATATTGTAGAATAAGGTTCCTGATTACCAGTTTACCAGAACCTGGAAATCTGAAAAGGTCGTCATGAAGTACACCTTGGTAAATGGAACACAAGAAATTAGAAAAGGTGGTGCACGCCTTAATCCCAGCACTCCGGAGGCAGAGGCAGGCAGATCTCTGTGAGTTCGAGACCAGCCTGGTCTACAAGAGCTAGTTCCAGGACAGCCTCCAAAAGCCACAGAGAAACCCTGTCTCAAAAAAAAAAAAGAAATTAGAAAAGGTCAAACACATGAAAAAATCAGGAACAGATACATAGAGTTTCCTTTCTCTCCTGAGTGAACTATTACAAGATATGGTTTCTCTTTGTGTTGTACTAACACATGTGTGAAAAGATCTGTTGAGAAATAATCTCTGTCCCTTGCATGATTATTATGAACAATGTCTCTCAAACCAATGCATTATATTACAGTGGATTTTTTATTTTTTTCTTGGCCTTCCTGTATTATATTCATCCTCCTAAACTCCCTGACAGTTTTCTTTCTAAATGAAGCACCAAAGCTTAATTTTTGGTCTTGGGCTATGATCCATAGAAGGTTCATCTTAAAACTGTAACCAAAATAACAATTCAGAATTATCTGGGTTTTAAGGCACTACTATATTTCATTCCTAGCTGAGACTAGATAGACAGAGATAAATACAGCCACGTAGAGAGAGCTATACAGAGAAAGACAGAGAAAGAGAAGATAGATGGCAGATGATAGATACTACAGGCATATAGAAGATTTGTAGATGATAAATTGATAGTAGATAAAGATAAATAGAATGACAGAGAGACAAGCAGATGGAGGAAGTCCACTAATAGAGCATTGTTAGGTAGGAGACAGATACTAGATTAGATAGATATATGCATACATACACACACATACATCCATAGATGAGAAACAGGTAGGTAGATTGATAGATGAGAGATAATAGAATAACTTATTATTTACCAGCACCTAATTTTTTCAATATTAACAATGAGTATGAGTATATAACATTATATATATAATGTTTGCTTTTTATCCTGTGGATTTATGTATCTCTTGAAATAATAGAATGATTGTTCTTGACTTAGGTGATAATTACAAAATTTTATGAGGGATGTTATAAGAAAGGACATACTAATTTTATCTGTGTGTCTGTCTGTATAGTCTCCCTTACTTTTTGTCCATTTCAGGGTCTGTTATTTCATATTTTCTTGTGACCATAGAAACAATTCAAATCATTTAGATATTGTTTCTCAATATCATTTCTCAATATTATATGTGCAAACTTTAGGTTTTAATTTAAAATTCCTGGGTGTTGAATCCCTGTCTTTACAGACTATCTTTTACTCTGCCTGCTATCCAGTGAAGAGTACAAATACATTATCTTTGTTCTTCTTTAGAGATGGAATATCTCTCATTTAATGGCAGATGAGTTTGTCTCAATATTCTAAGACTTTCATCAATGTTAGCACAAGAAGAAAATACAAAGGCATCTCTTAAGGTTTCTTTGTCTTACTGGGACACATGAAGCCAACAGTCCACTTTCTCTGATTAGCAATAATTGACTAAGTCACAAGTAAAGCAAACACATTATAGGAACAGCACTGAACTAAAGGAAATGGAAAAACAGCTACCTGCCTATTTCCTCTTTTCTCTTACAGACAACATTATAAAAAAAATTAACTGTTTATCTTGATGTGACACTTCAGGGATATTGTCCCTAAGGAGCTTGGAAGAGTCGAATGTCCCATGAGAACCAATGTGAGTCCATGAGTACATTAACTATGGGACTCAGATGAAAAATCTAGTTCAGAGAAGCCCAGGAGAGGGGCTTTCATTTCTACCTCTGTTCTGGTAAGTGCAAAAAAGCTTTAATGTCTCGACTATACTTACTTCTATGATTTTATCATTCAGAGGTGAGGCTCTTGGAATTTGTCCCTGGATTTTGATCATACAGTCTCTTTAAATATGCAAAACAATTTTCATATCACTCTGGGTAGCTTTGAGGAATAGAACAGAAAGACTAGATTTGATATTGTCAGTTTAAAGATAAGCAAGTTTCCATTGTAGTAAATTCTAAACTGATCTGGAGCTTTGTCACCAAAAGTCCCTTTCAAGCTGCTCTAAATATTAGATGTAGATCCTTGCTTATTTGTTATATATTTTACTTTCTTCGTGAAATCATGCTTCAGCATATACTCCCCTTTCAAATTTGCAAGCCAAGCTTCTCAGGAGAGACCACTTAACTATTGCTTCAGCAGAGCCCTGCATTCATTTATTTAGTCTCAATAATATGGTCCAAGATTTCCTAAATTCTTATCAGAAATAAAAATCCTTTGACAGACAGTAATTGGGCAACAATATAATACAGAGGGAAAAGGGAGAGATTCCAAATACCACCTAAGTCTCAGACTGGAGTTTCTTCAGTAAGACTCAACAAAAAATAATCCTTGGCCAACATCTCTTCCTAATCTCTAGGTGACAAGTTGTGATGTATCAAGAGTATTTATGATCATTGATATTTTGAAAACATCTTTTTGTTTTAGTACTGAAGGAACTTCTCCAGATATAAAAAGTCAAGTGCAATAAAAGTTAGAACTCCAGTTTCTCAACCAATTCAATACATGCCTTCTTTTTGAGAATAAGGTCTCCTACATGTAGGCACTTTCAGAAGACAGTCATCGAATTCTAGTCTTTCTCTGTTCTTTAGCCCTCATTTTCCATCACACTATTTCTTATTCTTATCATCATCTTCATGACTCTTTATATTTTGGTTTGCCTTTAATTTTCTTAATATTACACAAACATGGGTAAAGGGTAGGAGAAAAACCAAACTAATTGGTTCGTTTGCCATAAACTGTTATCACTTGCTTCCTTATATGCACAGGCAAATTTTCTTATGTGTCCATTTTGGAGTAGTGAAGAGTCCCCCTTTGGACACTGTAAAATTATGTCCCTCCCTAACAAGGACAATGAAGATGCTCTTGAAAAATCCTCATGCATATGACAGCCACCACATCACCTCTCATTGTGACAGTTTCTTCTACCTTGGCAGCCTGTTTGTCAATTAATATCCTATCAATTGTGCCTTGAGCTTCAGTGTTTGTTTTTGCTACACTGTCAGAATCACACAGATGTTTTCTTTACTGATGTCTACACTCTATATTACATTTCAAATTCCTATATGTAAATGAAAAGAGAAATATACTTAAGGCATGCACATGTGCCCATCTCTACTTTAATCCATGAGGATGTAAATTCTGGCATCAGGCATGTCAATAACCACCATATGCATTTGCAATGATCTTAATCTCTATAGTCTTCAGTTCTAATAGGCTATAAAAAGGTAGGATTACATGTCTCTTATATTCCTTAGACATTCAGTTTTATTTGTATTTTGGATATACATGAACTATACCTACAGATTTATGTGGTCTCATAATTCTTGGGTATTTTAAAGATCACTTTAATTTTATATATATAGTGTTTCTGAATTGGTATTATACACCTAGTACTCATTGCTGTGATATCTGTCTGCCACAAAGGGGCCAAAAAATGCATTTCTTATTAACCCAACAGGCAATTTTAACAAGAACATTAATAGTTTAATTGTTGTGGTTTCCACTATATATTGATGTGCTGAACGTACCTCAAAAAATTTCTCTAGTGTTGCATAGGACAAAAAATATAGATAGTCATTAGTGAGAGAAAAGCCAGAGTCTATGAGAGTCTTAAGTGGAAGGAGCCATTGGACACTGGCTGGCTTTAAAGGAAATTTAAAGATTCTGAAATTTTATAATGTAATTCATTTTTTTGAAAAAAAGTAAATCTGGCGGCACATATTAAAGTAAAAAATTAATGGACAGTTTTGACTATATATATATCAGTAATGTAAACTAGTAAAGCCGAGAGTTAAGTATTTCTCACCTGACATTCAAATTGACGTTAATTAGATACTCAGAAGTCATCAGCATATGCTGAGGACAGCAAGGTTAGATATGGAGAGATATGGAGAGAGTTATATAATAATGTGAGTAGTAGCTTTAGTCTAAGAATTTGTATGTAGTGTTAGATGGAAAAGAAATGAAAGTTGAATGCCTTTGACCTAGTCAGCCATAGGTTTTGGGGTCAATTAATAGGCCCAGGCACCAAACTCCCTCTTGTCTAGTAGATTTTAAATCCAAGCAGAATATGCTTGGCTACTCCCATAACATTAGTGTCACTATTGCACCAGTGAGGATATTAAGCCAGGTCATTGGTCATTGTAGCCTGAAGGGTTCACAGGTGGGAACATTTGGTACCTTGTTAGTCCAGCTCACAAAACTGTCTCCCAGGATTCAGGTCAGATGCCACAGATTAGGAAAGGGAACTTAGAAAACTTCTAGACTGAGGTGTTACAGAATGAATTCACACAAATGCTGTTCAAGTCATGCTCTTTATTCTTTGCTGGCTATAATTCTACATCTGTAGCTTCTAGTTCTCCTTTGCTTCGATTCTGTTTCAATTCTCTGTCCAATTCTCCTTGCTTCTCTGTTCAGTTAGTTTAAAAACATTTCTATAGGAGATCTTAAGCCATAATAAAAACATTCAAGAATTACATCTCATTGGTCAGTAGCACATTCCTATGGGTGAACAATAAAGGTAGAGCCTTCTACCATGGCAAAGCAAAGTTTCAAGTTTTGTGGAGTAAGACTGTTACCAAAGGCTGGGGGCACAGTGACCAATGAGAAAAGCTATAAGACACAGTTCTTTTATCAGGAAGACTTTGCAAACAAATAATTTGCTTAAGTGTTCAGGTTTCTGTGTGTTAATAACCTTGGTTAGACCCTTGCTCTCTGACCTTGTGCATAACTATAAAGTTTTAAACTTGTGATCTATTTACAAAACCCTTTAGTCTACTTTGAACTTGCTCTGAGACAAAAATGAGCTAATTTTGTGCTGTTTGTCTTAAACTGAGGAGAAATTGTTATTTTCATGTGTTAGGATGAGGAAAAGGAACAAAGTAGACTTTAAGTGTCTTATAGCCTCTTGGAAGAATAGATCTAGTTATAAATCATATGCAAGTATATCAAAATTATATAGCTTAATGAGAAGTCATCTTCCTGACAATTCATAGATACATGTGTGCCCAGTAGATGGATTATTTTCATGATATAAATACACAAACAGTGGGAAAACATTCAAAGCTATTCTTAGGGAAGGAATAAAGTAACACATGAGAGACATTATAGACAGAGACTAATAGTTATCCACAGCTAGTGACTCCATGGCTCTGTCAAGTGGGGATCCCCATCGGAGAATCACTCATCTGTTACATCATCCTGTTAAACACTACTTGTCACCTGCTGTATACTCCCATGGCATTCACAGGAAGAGTTGCTTTTTTCCCTAATATCATACATAGCTCCTTCCTAATAGGAATGAAGCTTCCAGTGTGATTTATCGATGTACTATAAAGCAAATAAATTCTTCAGCTTTAATGTCTGACTTCAAGTTCTGCACATATACACAAGGTTTCCCTACCAGCCTCACACCCTCAGCCTGGGGAGTTGTAGCACATTTCTCCTCTGCATTAGGGTTAATATCCACTTAAGGGTGAGTTAATACCATGTTTTTCTTTCAGAGGCTGGGTTACCTCACTCAGTATGATCTTTCTCAGTTCTATCATTTTGCCCTAAAATTTCCAATGACATTTTAGCAGCTAAGGAATACTGGATTGTGTAAATGTGACATAAAGTATTAAGTTAGATGCAAATATGACTATAAGATTAAGCATTTTTCTCAATTTTCTTTTAGTACATTGCCTGAATAATGAATTATTTCACAGCAACTTTTAGCAGCTTATGATAATCAAGTATTTTTCAAACATTCAAATGCCTCTTCTTATGAAACATTTTGTATTCACAATGCCTAATTATATCTTGTCACACTTAATAAACATCACCTTACTTTAAAAAGTCATTTGATGTAGTAAGTTGAGAGACAGTCAGTGGAGTCATAAACAAACATGCTGAGTGGGATAGAAATGGTCAGATATGCTGAATAAAACTTTGTGGATCTCTGTGTTCACTGTCAAGGGCAGCAGCAGGTTGTTATTCAAATGAGGAACACTGGATGATCTGACCCATCTAGTAAGTGAAAATTGGTTAAGAGATTCTCCACTGCATTTCTTTTTGTAGTAACCACCACCGTGAGTTTCTATTCACCCTAATATGTGCAGTTGATTTTCTTGTGTTGGCATTTGGATGATCAAGCCATTGTTATCATGGAACATGGCTAAACCAAAGTTATGGTGAACTTTTTGTTTCATTATATTTGACTTTGTTTGGATGCTTTGTCTTGTGTGTATGTAAATTTTGTCTTCAAGGGCAATTTTAAAAACTGCTTAAGGTTATTTTCTTTAACAAACACTTTCTGGGGTCATTTTAAACTTTTATCTTTCTTTCCTTCATCTTCAGCCCTTTCTATTCTACTGTATATAATTTTAGAACATTACTTGCCTAATTGGAATGAATATGCTTGGTTTATACAATCCATGATTATATTTCACTAACAGGTATAAAATAACATATCTCTTGCCAAGTGTGGGGGCACATAGCCATAATTCTAGTATTCAGGAAGCTAGCCTGGTCTAAATAGTGAGTTTCAAGCCACACAGGGTTCCATAGTAATACCTTTCTAAACTGCTAAGTAAATAAATAAAACAAATTATTTTCATTTTAATATTTAAATCAGCTAATCTTACAAACATGTTGTATTATTGACTGATGCAAAGCATATTATTTTACCTTGCAATATCTCTACTGTGAGTCACATATTCTGATTACTCATCTAGCAATGCAGAATTCTTGTTCAGGAGCTGTTTTAATTGCACTTACCCTGGAACAATAAACTACATGCCTTATAATTACAAAAGAAATCAAAACACAATTATGATAATCTGCAGTGATAAATGTCAAGAATGGTTATTTATGAGAAATAAAAACTTAGGGAAATTATGAAAGATGTTCTTAGGTTGTTCCATTTCTTAATGTTGACTTTTTTAATACTGATTTCAGTATTGTCTAGCTCAAAAATTGAAAATTCACTTCTACTTAGATTTTCTGAAGTCCTCTGTATGTATGTTGTGTTTCAATAATAACAATGCTTAGCCAAAAAGATGGACAGAATTTCCATTTGTCTAACTATAAAATGGCACAACTACATCTGTTTAAATATAAGCAAAGAATTAGCTCACACCAATAGGATTTTAAATGCCATGTAACAAGAGGAAAATCAATCTGTATGACTTGTTATGAAAATTTATAGGCAAGTGCCCAATTAATGGATATGTCCAGAGAAAATTATGTGAGACATTCTATTTATGAACATTTTCCCACCAACATTGTGTTTGAAAACTAAATACTAAATAGACAATCCCTAATAAAACTCCGATTCAGCCTTCCCGGCCTTAATACAGACCAGCAACCATTGACTTTTTGGGTTTTGTTTTGCAGAACATATGGTGGCTGAAAATTATTTCTTCAACAATTCCGACACACCAGAGTTCGTGTTCCGTGTGTTCACCAATGTCCCTGAATTCCAGGCTCTCCTCTTCACACTCTTCCTTCTTCTCTATCTGATGATCATCTGTGGCAACACTATCATCATCTGGGTGGTGTGCACACACAGTTCCCTGCGCACGCCCATGTATTTCTTCCTAGGCAGTCTGTCTCTTGTGGAAATCTGCTACATCACAGATGTGGTGCCCTTGATGCTTTCTAACATCCTTGGAGCCCAGAAGCCCTTGTCATTGGCTGGTTGTGGGACACAAATGTTTTTCTTTTCTGTGTTTGGCTGCACTGACTGTTTTCTCTTGGCAGTCATGGCCTATGACAGATATGTTGCCATCAGCCATCCACTGCACTATAGCCTCATCATGACCCAGAATCTCTGTGTTAAGATGGTGCTGGGTTCCTTGGGCCTGGCACTCCTTTTCTCCTTGCAGCTTACTGCCTTCACCTTCACGTTGCCATTCTGTAGACATCGCCTGGAAATCAATCACTTCCTTTGTGATGTGGCTCCCATCATGCGCCTGGCCTGTGCTGACATCCATCTGAGCCAGGCAGTCCTCTATGTAGTGAGCATCCTGGTGCTGACAGTCCCATTCCTACTGATTTGCATCTCCTATGTTTTCATTGCTTGCACCATCCTGCGCATGCAGTCTGCAGAAGGCCGCCAGCGGGCCTTTTCCACCTGTTCCTCTCACCTCACTGTGGTTTTGCTACAGTATGGTTGTTGTAGCTTGGTATACCTGAGACCCCGCTCCATCTCCTCAGATGATGAAGACCGTCAAATTGCCCTTGTTTATACTTTTGGTACCCCATTACTCAACCCTCTGATTTACACCCTTAGGAACAAAGATGTCAAAGGTGCTCTGAAGAACTCTGTCTTCCATAAAACAGCGTCTGACCCTAATTGATGGATTGGATAGGGAGATGTTGAAAACAGTATCTTTCAGTTAAGCCAATAAATTTTAGGCAAGGTTTTTCACTGGGACCACCATCTCCCCAATCAACAACATAGAGATTTATTAATTATAAATGCTCAGTCGATAACTTAAACTTACTAGCTAGCTCTTACAACTTAAATTAATCCATATTTATTAATTTGCATTCTTCCACATGGCTCATGACTTGTTACCTCATCTCCTACACATTTTGTTTCCTCTGCTTCTGGCTGGTAACTCCACCCTTCTTCTCAATATTCTCTCATTCTGACTCTTTTACCTAACCTCTTCCTGCTTAGCTATTGGCCAAATAGCTGTTTACTAAACTAATGAGATTAACACACCCTCACAGTGTACAAAATTATTATTTATTGCTGTGGAGCAATGAACTCTAAAGGACAAACAATTAATATATTAACTTTCCTTCTACATTTGACTCTATTCTTTTTTTCCACTTTGTGCACCACATCGGTATCTCTACTCGTTTCCCAAATTGCTATGAATATAATTATCTTTAAGTATAATTTTATGTTATCCCACAGCAATTGCTCCATCTGAGACAAAGAATATCATCTTGGTAAAAGACTGATGGCTTTGCACACACTGCCTACTGAGGACATGTCTTCATTAAGGAAAATCCATACAGACATATTTTCTTCTCTAAGATGCACATCCTATTTGCTTAGACGTCATGGGATTCAAAGGAATTATTTTGATAGTTCATCACTCATCTTAATTTTTTCATTTCAATGAACTTCTTCCATTTTCTTTCTTTCTTCCATCTAGGACAAGTACTTCTTTCCATTGACTTAGTATCTACTATATTTCAGCTGTGGTAGGGTAGCAACAACTAACTCTGGTCATTGACAACCTTGCTGTGCTCCTCAATTCCATGTTAATTTTATTATTCCTTTAAAAAGAAAATATTTATTTATTTGTAAATTATGTGCATAAATGTTTTGCTTCATGCTTGTATGTGTATGGTTGTCCAAAGAAGCAATAAGAGTGCACCCCATCCTGGAACTAGAGTTAAGGACTGTTGTGAGCAGCTATGTGGATACAGAGAACTAAACCCATATTCTGCTAGAGGACCAACTGCTCATTACCACTTTTCCGACTCTCTAACCACCAAGATATTAGTTTTAAGCATACATGCTAAGTAAATATCTACAAAGTTAATTAAAACAAAAAAAAAACTAATTGCATTTCTTTGTTACTTTTTGTTTCATTTTATTTTACTTTGCACTCCATTTATTTACTTATTTTCCTGGTAATGTTTTTAAATTATTCTTCTGTCATATAATACACCCTGACCCAAGTTTTCCCTCTCTCCACTCCTTCCAGTCTCCTACTCCCCTCTCTCTCAGATCTCCCCTCATCCATTTCCCTTCACAAAAAAGAAGGCCTCACAGGGATATCAACCAAACACAACATAACAAGATATAATAAGACTAGGCACACAGCCTTTCATATCAAGGTTGTATGAGTCAACCCAATAGAAAAAAAGTGTTTCCAAGAGCAGTCACAAGGGTCAGAGATACCCTCACTCCTACTGCTAGTAGTCACACACAAACATCAAGCTAACAACCATAACATATCTGTAAAAGACTGTTATGATAAATCTTTCTGCCAAAAGCTGCCTGAGCCCCACCGCCAAGTGTGCACTTTACGTCAGCTGTCCGCCTGAGTTAGGGCCCAAATGAATACACAGAAACTTGTATTAGGTTCATAGCTGCTTGGCCAATGACTAGGACTTCTCATCTGCTAGCTCAGTCTTAATTATCATAAATCTATATATGTTATAAGACTTATCTTTATAGAGGATGCCTTTTGCTGGCACCCTCTCTTGCCGGTGACTCACATCCTGCTGCTGGAGGAGCCGAAGGGGAAAGGGGACATTTCCTCTTTCTCCTTGCTTATGAGTCTCCTTGCTATGTCACTTCCTGCCTGGAACACCACTTCTCTACTACATTTTCCAGAATCCTCTTTGACTACTAGTCCTGTCTAACTTGCTGTTTCATTGGCCCAACAGAACTTTATTTAACAATCAATAAGATAAACATACACAGTACATTCCCCATCAAAAAACCTAATGCAGACTCATTCAGTCTCCATGATTGTTGCTTCAGTCTCTGTGAGCCCCTATGTTCACTGCCTTGTTGATTCTCTGAGCCAATGATCTCCTTCTGTCTTCAACCCCTGTGGATACTACAATTCTTCTTCCTCCTCTTCCTCTATGGGTTTCCCTGAACTCCAAGGTGAGGGACCATGTGGAGATCTCCAATTTGGGTTTCCTTTTTGCCTCATGTTTAGCTGTTGAGTTCTGTAAAGGCTCCCACCAGCTGCTTAAGGAAGCCAATCTGAGTATTTGGCTGGGCAACTTTTGATGAGTAAAGCATAATATCATTAGAAGTCATTTTATTGAATTCTTTTTTTCTATTTTAGGTCCCTGTGATATTCAGATTCCAATTCCTGGTCATCTGGGCAGTGTTAGGCATGGGCTCCCTTTCATAGCTTCAAATTAGACCAGTCATTGGTTGGCCATCCCCACCAATTCTGAACCTCTATTGCCATAGCATATCTTGCAGAAAGGATAGATTATAGGGTAGAGGTTTTATGACTGGGTTGGTGTCCCAGCCCCAACACTGGAAGTTGCTTGATTACAAAAGATGCCCACTAAAGGCTCCATAGCATCCATTACTAGGAGTCCTCACCAGTTACCCTCTTAGAATCCTAGGAATGTCTACTTCACTCCATTTCCACATCACCCCCTAAATGCCCTAGAATTCAGGTCATCTCTCTCCATACACTCTCTTTCTATTCCCCCATCTACTGGATTCTTCTTGTACCCATTACCACCTTCCTCCACTCTACTCTCAAAAATCTGTTCTATTACCACTTCCCAGAAAATCCATGTGACCACCTTAGAGCCCTCTGTTACTTATCCATTCTGATTCTATGGATTATAGCATGATTTTCATTTATTTAACACCTAATATCCACTTATAGGTGAAAGCATATAATGTTTGTCTTTCTGAGTCTGGGTTACCTCACTCAGGATGATTTTTTCTAGTTCCATCCATTTGCCTGAAATTTTCATGATGTCTTTTTTTTTAATAGTTGAGTAATACTCCATTGTATAAATGTTCCACATTTATAACCAATCTTTGGTTGAGGAACATCTAGGTTTTTGCCAGTTTATGGCTATTATGAGTAAAGTCATTATGAACAAAATTGAAAAAGTATCTTTGTGGTATAATGGAGCATCCTTTTGGTATATACTCCATTGCCATATCTGGGACTTCAGATAAGTCAATTCCAAGTTTTCTGAGGAAATGCCATATTGGTTTCCATAGTGACTGTACAAGTTTTCACTCCCACTAGCTCAGAAGGAGTGCTCTTCTTGAGCTGTCACTTGTGGTATTGATCTTAGCCATTCTGACAGGTGTAAGATGGCATCTCATGTTAGTCTTGTTTTGCATTTCTCTAATGCCTAAGAATGTTGACCATTTATTTAAGTGTTCTCAGCCATTGAGAAATTCCTGTTTAGAACTGTACTCCATTTTAATTGGATTATTTGATTTGTTAATGTGTAGTTTCTTGAGTTCTTTATATATTTTGGGTATTAGCCTTATATCCAACATAGAGATGTTTAAAATCCTTTCCCATTCCATAGGCTACCCTTTTGTACTATTGATCATATCTTTTACCTTATGAAAGATTATCTGGTACATGAGGTCCCACTTATTAATTGCTGATCTTAGTGCCTGAGCTATTCATGTTCTGTTGAGGAAATTGTCTCCTGTCCCAAAGGTTCAAGACTGTCTCCCACTTTCTCATCTAAAAGGTTCAGTGTGTCTGGTTTTATCTAGAGGTCCTTGATCCAATTGAACTTACTTTGTGCAGGGTGATAAATATGGATCTATATACTTTATTCTGTATGCATTAAGTTAGACAAGCACCATTTCTTGAAGAAGTTTTCTTTTTTCCACCTTCTGTATCAAAATCCAGTTGTCCATAAGAGTGTGGATTTCTTTTGGCTTTTTGATCCAATTCCACTGATCAACATCTCTGATTTCATGTCAATTGCATGCTAGTTTTGTTACTACACCACTGTGGTACAACTGAAATCATGAATGCTGATATTTTCAGAAGTGCTGTTATTGTTCAGGATTGTTATAGAAATCCTTGGTTTTCTGTCCATATGAAGTTGAATATTACCTTTTCGGGATATTTAAAGAACTATGCTGAAATTTTGACAGGGATTGGATTAGATCTGTAGATTGTTTTTGGGAGGATGGCCATTTTTACTATGTTAAAGCTAACAATCCATGAGCATGGGAGACTTTTCAATCTTCTGATACATTTTTCAATTTCTTTTTTCAAAGATTTGGATTTTATCATACAGCTCTTTCATTTGTTAGATAGTAATCCAAAGATATTTACATTATTTATGGCTATTGTAAAGGTGGCAGTTCCCCTAACTTATTCCTCAGTCCATTTGTCATTTGTATATAGTAGTGATTTGATATATAGAGTCAATCTTATTTTTTTCAACTTTTTATTTGAATTAGAAAAAGGATTGTTTTACATGACAATCCCAGTTCCCTTATCCTTCCTGACCTCCCTTACCACCCCAGCCAACTAAAACCCTATCTATCACATATCCTTTCTGCTCTCCATGGATGCTGAGGCCTTCCATAGGGTGTCATCAGAGTCTATCATATCATTTGGGATAGGGCCTAGGCCCACCTCCATGTGTCTTGGCTCAGGGAGCATCCCTCTATATGGAATGGGCTCCCAAAGTCCACACCCATGCTAGGGATAAGTACTGGAGTTCAACAGGAGGTCCCATAGATTTACAAGGTTTCCTCACAGAAGCCCATGTTCCTGGCATCTGGATCATTCCCATGCTGGTACTCCAGCTACCAGTTTGGGAAGAAAGAGTTCCACAGGTCAGCTGTTTCTGTGGGTTTCACAAGCCTGGTCTGGACCCCTTTGCTCTTCACTTGTCCTTCTTTGCATCTGGGTTCCATTTCAGTGCGGTGATTACTTGTGGGTGTCTACATCTACTTCCAGCAGATGTTGGATAAAGGCTATAGGATGGCATCTAAGTTAGTCATCAATTTCATTATCAGGGGAGGGCATTTGAGGTAGCCTCTCCTTTGTTGCTTAGATTATTGGCTGGTGTCATCTTTGTAGATCTCCAGACATTTCCCTAGTACCTGATTTCTCTGTAAACCTAAAAAGTCTCCCTCTATTGTGGTATCTCCATTCTTGTTATCATCTATTCTTCCCTGACTCAACCTTTCTGCTCCCTCATGTCCTCTGCATCTGTCATCTTCTTCCCTTCTCATCCTCCTAGCTCCCTCCCCATCTTCCCATGCTCCCAATTTGCTCAGGAGATCTTGACCCTTTCTGCTTCTCCAGGGGACCATGTATGTCTCTCTTAGGGTCCCCTGTATGTTTATTAGCTTTTTTGGCAGTGTTGATTGTAGGCTGGTAATCCTTTACTCTATGTCTAAAATCTACATATGAGTGAGTACACACCATATTTGCCTGTTTCCGATTGGGTTTCCTCGATCAGAATGGTTTCTTCCAGTTCCTTCCATTTTCCTGCAAATTTCATGATTCCATTGTTATTTTCGGCTGAGTAATACTCCATTGTGTAAATGTACCACATTTTCTCTATTCACTCTTCAGTTGAGGGGCATCTAGGCTGCTTCAGGTTTCTGGCTATTACAAATAGTGCTGCTATGAACATCGTTGAACAGATAGCCTTGCTGTTAATCTTGTATCCTGCCGCTTTGCTGAAGGTGTTTACCAGCGGTAGGAGTTCCCAGGTAGAGTTTTTTGGGTCACTAATGTAGACTATCATATCATCTACAAATAGTGAGAGTTTGCCTTTTCCATTCTGATTTCTATTTCCTTTATATCCTTTTGTTCTCTCATTGCTCTAGCTAGAACTTCAAGGACAATACCGAAGAGATATGGAGACAGTGGACAGCCTTGTCTTTTCCCTGATTTTAGAGGAATTGGATTGAGTTTCTCTCCATTTAATTTGATGTTGGCTGTCAGGTTGTTGTATATTACTTTTATTATGTTTAGGTATGTTCCTGTTTCCCTGATTTCTCCAAGACCTTTATCATGAAGGGGTGTTGGATTTTGTCAAAGGCTTTTTCGGCATCTAGTTAAATAATCATGTTTTTTTTTTCCTCAGTCTGCTTATATGGTGGATTACATTGATGGATTTTCTTATGTTGAACCATCTTTGCATGCCTGGGATGAAGCCTACTTGATCATGGTGGATGATTTCTCTGATATATTCTTGGATTTGATTTGCCAGTATTTTATTGAGAATTTTTGCATCAATGTTCATGAGGGATATTGGTCTGTAGTTCACTTTCTTAGTTGTAACTTTGTGTGGCTTGGGTATCAAGGTTATTGTAGCCTCATAAAAAGAGTTTGGTGATGTCCTTTCTGCTTCTATTGTGTGGAACAATTTGAGGAGTATTGGTATTAGTTCTTCTTTAAATTTCTGGGAGAATTCTGCAGTGAATCCATCTGGTCCCGGGGTTTTTTTGGTTGGGAGACTTTTGATGACTGCTTCTATTTCCTTAAAGGTTATAGTACTATATAGTTTGGTTATCTGTTCTTGATTCAATTTTGGTAAGTGATATCTGTACAGAAAATTGTTCATTTCATTTAAATTTTCAAATTTTGTGGAGTACAGGTTTTCCAAGTATGACCTGAAGATTCTCTGGATTTCCTCAGTGTCCGTTGTTATGTCCCCCTTTTCATTTCTGATTTTGTTAATTTGCATGTTCTCTCTCTGCCTTTTGGTTAGTTTGGGTAACAGTTCGTCTATCTTGTTGATTTTCTTGAAGAACCAACTCTTTGTTATATTGATTCTTTGAATTTTTCTCTGTGTCGACTTTATTGATTTCTGCCCTCAGTTTGATTATTTCCTGGTGTCTGATCCTCCGCGGTGAATTTGCTTCCATTTGTTCTAGAACTTTCAATTGTGATGTCAACTCTCTGATGTGGCTATTCTCTAGTTTCTTCATGTTAGCACTTAGAGCTATGAACTCTCCTCTTTTCAAAGTGTCTCATAAGTTTGGGTATGTTGTGTCTACATTTTCATTGAATTCTAGGAAGTCTTTAATTTATTTCTTTATTTCTTCCTTGACCCAGGAATGGTGCAATTGCATGTTGTTCAATTTCCATGAGTTGGTAGGTTTTCTGCACTTTGTTTTGTTTTTGATTTCTAACTTTAAAGCATGGTGGGACCCAGGGATTATTCCAATTTTTTGTTCCTGTTGAGTTTTGCTATGTTGCCGAGTATGTGGTCGATTTTTGAGAAGGTTCCATGTGATGCTGAAAAGAAGGTATATTCTTTTGTGTTTGGATAGAAAGTTCTATAGATGTCTGTTAATCCCAATTGGGTCATAACTTTTGTTAGTTTCTTTGTCTCTTTGTTAAGTTTCTGGCTGGTGTTCCTGTCCAGTGGTGAGAGTGGGGTGTTGAAGTCTCCCACTATAACTGTGTGAGGTCTTATTTGTGATTTGAGTTTTAATAATGTTTCTTTTACGAATATTGGTACCTTTGTATTTGGGGCATAGATGTTTAGAATTGAGACTTCTTCCTGGTGGATTTTTCCTGTGATGAATATGAAATGACCTTCTTCATCTCTTTTGATTGATTTTAGTTTGAAGGCTAACTTGTTAGATACTAGGATAGCTACCCCAGCATGCTTCTTGGGTCCATTTGATTGGAATATCTTATCCCAACCCTTTACTCTGAGGTAATGTTGGTCTTTGAATTGAGGTGTGCTTCTTGTATGCAGCAGAAGGATGGTTTCTGTCTTCGTATCCAATCTGTTAGCCTATGTCTTTTTATAGGTGAGTTAAGACCATGAATATTGAGGAAAATTAAGGTCCATTGAGTGTTTATTCTTGGTTTTTTTTTTTTTTTTGATTTGTTGTTGGTACTGGTATTGTATGCGGATTTACCCTGCCTTTTATTTTGTGTTTTTGTAGAGTGGGATTATCTATTGTCTATGTTTATGTGAGTGTAACTAATTTCCTTAGGTTAGAGTTTTAATTCCAGTAATTTCTGTAAGGCTGGATTAGTGGTTACATATTGTTTAAATCTGGTTTTGTCGTGGAATATCTTGTTGTCTCCATTTATAATGATTGAAAGCTTTGCTGGTTATAGTAGTCTGGGCTGGCATCTGTGTTCTTTCAGAGTTGGTAGAATATCTATCCTGGTCCTTCTGGCTTTCAGAGTTTCCATGGAGAAGTCTGGTGTAATTATGATAGGTTTGCCTTTATGTTACTTGGCCTTTTTCCCTTGCTGCTCTTAATATTTTTTCTTTATTCTGTACATTTGGTGTTTTAATTATTATGTGACGAGGGGACTTTCTTTTGTGGTCCACTCTATTTGACATCCTGTAGGTTTCTTGTACTTACATTGGCATGTCTTTCTTTAGGTTGGGAAAGCTTTCTTCTATGATGTTGTTGAATATGTTTGCTGCAACTTTGAGTTGGGTTTCTGCACCTTCTTCTATACCTATTATCCTTAGGTTTGGTCTTTTCACGGTGTCCCAAATTTCCTGAATATTTTATGTTATGGATTTGTGAGACTTCAGATTTTCTTTGCTTGACGAATTCATTTCCTCTAGTTTGTCTTCAGCGTCTGAGATTCTGTCTTCCATCTCTTGTATTCTATTGGTTATGCTTGTATCTGTGGTTCCTCATTGTTTACTCAGCTTTTGCACTTCCAGCATTCCCTCAGTTTGTGTTTTCTTTATTGTCTCTATTTCAATTTTCAGGTCCTGAACTGTTTCCTTCAGCTGTTTATTTGTATTTTCTTGGCTTTTTTTTTTTTTTGGCTTTCCTTGATTTCTTGCATCTTTTGGTTCATCTTTTCTTCCATTTCTCTGAAGGATTTTCTGATTCCTCTCTTAGGTCCTCTATCATCTGCATGAAGTTGTTTTTAAGGTTGCTCTCTTCTGCTTCTGTGTTGGGATGTTCATGTCTTGCTGATGTAAAGTCCCTAGACTCTGGTGGTGTCAAATTTCCTGTTGTTGGATGTGTTCTTATATTGTCATCTTCCCATATCTTCTTCTAGTGGGACAGGTGGTGTCACTTCCCTTCCTGGTGTGTATGGGTCCAGTGTTCTCTTCAGGTGGGTACAGTTGCCTCTGATACTCTGATGGGTCTCAAGTTGGGTGCAGGCAGGTCTGAGTCACTTGCTCTCCAAGTGGGTGAGAGCAGGACTGGCGCAGAGATGTCAGCAGACTCTGGGTTGCTTGGTCCTCAGGGGTCAAGGCGTCCTGTGTCCAGACCCTTGGGCAGGAGTTCCCAGAGTGGGCAGGCAAAAGTTGGGCCCAAGGCAGGGGCCAGAGCAGCTCACCTCTGCACTCTCTGCACTCTGTCTCAATCTTATCCACCAAATTCACTGAAGGCCTTCCCTGGTAGAAACTTGGGGGCCACTTATGTATACTATCATATCATCTGTGAATATTGATATTTTGGCTTCTTCCTTTTCAATTTTTACTCCCATGATTTAGTTCAGTTGTATTATTGCTCTAACTAGAACTTCAAGTACTGTATTGAATAGTATAGGGAGTGTGAGCAGCCGAGTCTTCTTCCTGAATTCAGTGAAATTGTTTTGAGTTTCTTTTCATTTATTTTGATTTTGACTGCTGACTTACTATAAACTGTCTTTATTATGGCCAGGTATGTTATTTTTATCTATATTCTTTCTAAAAGTTTTATCATGAAGAAGTGTTGGATTTTGTCACATATGTTTTTGCTACCTAATGAAAGGATTGTGTCTTCCTCCCTTCCTTCCTTCCTTCCTTCCTTCCTTCCTTCCTTCCTTCCTTCCTTCCTTTCTTTCTTTCAGTTTGTTTATCTTGTGGATTATATTGATTATTTTTTTTATGTTGAACCATCCCTGCCTCTCTGGGATGAATCCCAGTTGATCAGAGTAGATAATATTTTAGATGTATTCTTGGATTTGGTTTGCAAGTATTTTATTGAGTATTTTTTGCATCTGTATTCATGAGGAAAATGGTCTGTAATTTCATTTTTTTCGACAAATTGTGTGATTTGGGTATCAGGGTGCCTGTAGCCTCACATAATAAATTTGGTAATGTTTTCCTTCTGTTTCTATTGTGTGCAATAATTTGAGGAGTATTGGCCTTGACTCTAATTTGAAAGCTGGTAAAATTCTGTGCTAAATCACAAGTTTTGTTTTCTGTTTTTCAGGGGAGGGACTTTTAATGAATATTTCTATTTCCTTTGGGATTATAGGCCAATTTAAATTTTGATCTTTTCTTGATTTAACTTTGATAGGTGTTATCTATCAAGAAAACATTTCTTTCAGATTTTACAATTTGGGGAGTACAAGTTTTTAAAGTATGATCTAATGATTGTTTGGAATTCCTTGCTATCTGTTTTATGTTCCCCTTTCATTTCTGATTTTGTTAATTTGGATATTCTCTTTCCATCTTTTACTTATTTAAGACAAGGGTTTTCCTATCCTTTTTTATTTTCTCAAAGAACCTTGTGGTGACATTTTGCTTATTATCTAATAAATAAAGCTTGACTGAAGATTAGAGATGCAAAGTGGCCAGCCAGTAGAGAGTTCTCATGTCTACCAATGCTAAGACAAAAGGGGTGATCCTGTCCTCACACTGCATCTCCAGACTGCATCTGTCTCGACCAAACCCCTGACTACACTGAGTTCTTCTGACCTCTCACCTTATATTCCTCTCTTGTTCTGGGATTAAAGACATAGTATCGCAAGCATTGAATTAATCTTTGTGTGAACTCAGTTTCTCTTTAGATAGGATCAATTTCATTTAGCTCAAAGTTTTCTTTAACTATCAGAGATCCATCTGCCTCGGTCTCCCAAGTGCTGGGATTAAAGGTGTATACCACTACTGTCTGGCTGCTAAGCCTAACTAGGATAGCTAGCTTTACACTCTGATCTTCAGGCTAGCTTTATTTGTTAGACCATAAACAAAATATCACCACATTTCCTCTTTCTCTAAAATAAAAAGGGTTATAACTAATGTAAGAAAAACAATACACAATAAGTATATAAATATATAGGCAATAAATACATCACAATGTCTAGTCTATTTGCATTTGACAAATTCAGAGAAAATACTCCAGAACCTACTCTTTGTTTTTTCATTCTTTATACTGTTCTATTTGTTTTTATTTTATTTATTTCAGCAAACAGTTGTCTTATTTAGTTTCATCTGACCATATTGGGTATATTGACTTCTTTTTACTGTAGAGTCTTCAGATGTTCTGTTACATTGCTGGTCAAACATTTCTCAATATTTTTCTTTTAATTAGAAAGATTATTTTACATGTTTGATGGAGAATGTATTGTGTATGTTCATCTTATTGATTATTGAATAAAATATTGTTTGGCCAATGAGACAGCAAGTTAGATAGCACTAGGAGTCAAAGAGGATTCTGGGAAATATAGTAGAGAAATGATGATCCAGGCAGGACTTGACATAGCAAGGAGACTCATATTTAAGCAAGAAGAAACAGGAAATGTCCCTTTCCCCTTTGCCTGTTCCAGCAGCACCATATGAGTCACTGGCAAGAGAGGGTGCCAAAGAAAGACATCCTCTATAAGATAAGTCTTATAAAAATATAGATTTATGATAAATTAAGACTGAGATAAAAAATGAGAAATTCTAATTGTTGGCCAAGCAGTTTTGAACCTAATACAAGTCTCTCTATATAGCAATTTGGGCCCTAATTTGGGCAGGTGACTGGCATAAAGCATACATATGGCGATGGGATGCAGTGGCTTTTGGCAGAAAGATTTATTGTAACACATGTTAATCCCAGGTCCCTCTCCTTCCCCTCCTCACCTCCCCCCCAACTAACACCCTACCTATCCCATACCCTTTCTGCTCCCCATAGAGGGTGAGGCCTTCCATAGGGGGTCTTCAAGGTCCTTTGGTATAGGGCTAGGCCAGCCCCCTTATGTCTAGGCTCAGGTAGTATCCCTTCATATGGGATGGGCTCCCAAAGTCTATTCCTATGCTAGGGATAAGTACTGATCCACTACAAGGGGCCCCATAGATTCCAAGGTCTCCTCACTGACACCCATATTCAGAAGGTCTGGATCAGTCCCATGCTAGTTTTCCAGCTATCAGTCTGGGGACCAAGAGCTCTCCCTTGTTCAGGTCAGCTGTTTCTGTGGGTCTCATCAGCCTGGTATGGACCCCTTTGCTCATCAGTCCTCCTCCTTCTCTACAACTGGATTTCAGTTCAGTTCAAGGTTTAGCTGTGGATGTCTGCTTCTATTTCCACCAGCTGTTGGATGAAGGCTATATGATGGCATATGAAGTAGTCATCAATCTCATTATCAGAAGAGGGCATTTAAGGTAACCTCTCCTCTGTTGCTCAGATTGTTAGTTGGTATCATCTTTGTAGCTCTCCAGACATTTCCCTAGTGCCTGATTTCTCTTTAAACCTATAATGTCTCCCTCTATTATATTATCTCTTACCTTGCTCTCTTCTGTTCAACCTCCAACTCAACCTCCCTGCCCCATCATGTCTTCCTCACCCCTCCTTTTCTCCCCTTCTTATTCTCTTACTTCCTTCTTCCCTCCCCCCCATAGTCCCAATTTGCTCAGGAGATCTTGTCCCTCCCCCCTTCTCCAGGGGACCATGTATGTCTCTCTTAGAGTCCTTGTTTACTAGCTTCTCTGGCAGTGTGGATTGTAGGCTGGTTTTCCTTTACTCTATATCTAAAATCCACATATGGGTGATTACATACCATGTTTCTCTTTTTGTGACTGGGATCCCTCGCTCAGAATGGTTTCCTCTAGTTCCATCCATTTGCCTGTGAATTTCAAGATTCCATTGCTTTTTTTCTCCCCGCTGAGTAGTACTCCATTGTGTCAATGTACTACATTTTCTCTATCCATTCTTCAGTTGAGGGGCATCTGGGTTGTTTCCAGGTTCTGACTATTACAAATAATGCTATGATGAGCATGGTTGAACAGATGTCCTGGTTGTATGAATGTCCTTCTTTTGGGTATATGCCTAAGAGTGGAATTGCTGGATCTTGTGGAAGACTGATTCCCATTTTCCTGAGGAATCATCATACAGATTTCCAAAGTGGCTGTACGAGTTGGCACTCCCACCAGTAGTGGAGGAGTGTTCCCCTTTCTCCACCTCCTCTCCAGCATGAACTGTCCTTGGTGTTTTTGATTTTAGCCATTCTGACTAGAGTAAGATGGTATCTCAGAGTTGTTTTGATTTGCATTTCCCTGATGGCTTAGGATGTTGAACACTTTCTTATGTGTCTTTCAGCCATTTTAGATTCCTCTATTGAGAATTGTCTATTTAGTTCTGTACCCCACTTTTTAATTGGATTATTTGCTGTTTTGGAGATGAGCTTCTTGAGTTCTTTGTATATTTTGGAGATCAGCCCTCTGTCAGATGTGGGGTTGGTGAATATCTTTTCCCAGTCTGTGGGCTGTCATTTTGTCTTGCTGACTGTGTCCTTTGCCTTACAGAAGCTTCTCAGTTTCAGGAGGTCTGTTTATTAATTGTTGATCTCAGTGTCTGTGCTACTAGTGTTATGTTCAGGAAGTGGTCTCCTGTACCAATTCATTCAAGGACATTTCCTATTTTCTCTTCTAATAAGTTCACTGTGCCTGGATTTATGTTGAGGTCTTTGATCCATATATAGGCACTTAGTGCCATGTACTTTCCTCAGCATCAATTCCATTGTATCCCACAAGTTCCAGTATGCTGTGTATTCATTTTCATTGAATTATAGAAAGTATATAATTTCTTTTTTTCTATCTTGATCTTGCTTTCATGGAGTAGAGAATGGTTCAGATCGTGTGCATTTCTGTTGTTGTTGAAATACAGTTTTAATCCACAGTGGTATGATAGGATTCAAGGTGTTATTTCAGTTTTCTTGGATCTGTTGAGACTTGTTTTATGACTAGGTTCATGGTTGATATTGGAGAAAGTTTCATGAGGTCCCAAAAGTAGGGTAGGGTTATAATTTTAGTGTCTGGCATGGCTTCTGGTCAAGTACAGGGTCTCCATCTGAGTTGGGTGATGGGACACAGCTACAAGGAGGGTGGTGGATTGGAAATAGGTTGGGGAACACTGAGAGAGTACAGAGGGTCTGTGGGTAGGTGGACTAACTGGTGTTCTGGCTCCTGGTATGGCATATAGTCAAGAAGGTAGTCTCTGTCTAAATTGGGAGTTGGGATTATAAAGAAGGGGTGAAGGAGGACTTGAGATAGGGTGGGCAGGTACCCAGACAGCAAGTGAAGTTCATAGCAGGTGAACTGGCAGGTATTCAGACAGGAAGTATCTTTATTTTTTAACAAATATAGTACTATAAAACTGTACTATAAAGTACTATAAATAAAACATCTCATCAATATTAAACAAGGGAAAACAAACAGCAGAAAAAAAGTCTCAAGAGAAGCATGAGATTAGAGCCCTCCCCATTCACATATTCAAGTATCACATAAAAATACTAGACTGAAAGCCATAGCATTCATGCAGAGAACCTTGTGTATACTGGTGTCAGCTCTGTGCTTGCTACTTCAGTCTCCACAAGTTCATAAGAGCTTTTCTTAGTTGATTTAGAGGACTTTGTTCTCCTGGTAGCCCTATCTGCTCTTATTCCTAAACTCATCCTGCCCCTTTTTCCATGGGGTTTCCTTAGCTATGATGGGAGAAATTGGATGGAGACATACCATTTAGAGTTCCATAGACTAAGGTTTCATTCTCTGTATAATGTCTGGCTGTGGGTCACTGTATTTGTTCCCATCTCATGTAGGAGGAAGTTTCTCTGATGTTGGCTGAGTAAAGCACTGATCTATGACTATAATAGATTGTCACTAGGAGTCATTTTATTTTTTCTTTGTAAAAAATTAAGTTGTATTTGGTTTTACCCTAGGTGTTTTGGCTGTTTAGTTTGTGACTCTTGGTCACCCAACCAGTATCTGGGATAAGACTCATCTTGTGGAGAGGAGCTTAAGTCAAATAAGACACTTTGGTTGGCTACTCCCACAAGATTTTTTTACACCCTTGTCTTAGTATATTTTGCAGATAGGACATATTATAGATAAAAAGTTGATCATAAAGCATTTTATTGTCCATTTTTATTGTCCTGGATATTGTTGGATATTGAGGGCTTGCTGTAGTAGGATAGCTGGGGTCTGGTGGTGACATGTTTTCTTGGCTGTTATTGATTATCTTCTTATGTTGTGTCTAGGCACCTGGGTTTGGGGTGATCATAGGTCTAAATGACAATTTCTGAATTTGTCTTTGTTGGATAGGTGTTTTGTTGTTTGTTTGTTTTTTCCCTCTCTCTTTGTCTGGTCTGTTTGTTCTGTGGTTGAGAAGGGGGTCTCCATCAAACACACACACACACACACACACACACACACACAGAGAGAGAGAGAGAGAGAGAGAGAGAGAGAGAGAGAGAGAGAGAGAGACGAATGCACACATACACAGGTAATCAAAAGAGATGGGAATGATGCTTCATATTCATTAAAGGAAAACTCTACCAAGATGATCTTTCAGTAGTTAACATCTGTGCTCCAAAGACAATGACACCACATTTGTAAAAGAAACATTACTAAATCTTAAATCACACAATGACCCTCACATTATAGTGTGAGACTTCAATGTCCCAATTTCACTAATGAACAGGTCACCTAGCCAAAAATCAAACAGAGAAATATTTGAGCTAACAGACATTATAAACCAAACACACTGAATGTATAGCTATAGAACATTTCACCAAAACTAAAAAAAATGAGAAGAAACTTAATTCTTTTATATAAGACTACATAAATTTGTGCATTGTATAGTCTGAAAATGAGTGTACTTGTGGAAAGTTAACCTCAATATAATACAGAATGAATGTGATTGTAAAACAAGTGAACAGTTTAGACTCTGCCTTTGTAGAAAATAGTCCCACTCATTTTGGACATTGTAATATTTCAGGAATATGGTGAGAAGTAAAGGACACCAACTTACCAAAAGTGTTTTTAAACGAGATTTCCTAGTAAATGTATCTTCTTCCAACCTAAACCTATCGTCTTCTAATCCTGTCACTTTTGCCCATTCTGGATATGTGCTATCATTCAATAAGCCCAAGAGTATGTTGGATACAGAACACAGAGAGTGGGGACTATTTAGGCCTGCTGGGACTCCTCAATTCACTCCATTACCTGTGATGACCCAAAATATGACATTTAGAGAAGAAGGGCTTCTTCTAGACTTTGCCCAAAGAGTTTTATGTAAATTATCATTTTGATTACTTCTAGTTCTATAACTTTATGAGTAAAAGGATTATTGAGAAAATAGTTCCAAACTTTTTTTACAAGTTCTTATATATAGTCAGAATAACTAGATATTGATTATCCATCCATGTCTGCAGGATTCTAGAAGCATCATTCTATGATTCAGAAAACCTTACCTCTCACCTTCAGAGTATGGGGGAAATTGCATGAGGTTAAAGGGGTCCATTTTTTGATAAATAAGATTAAATCCTGTCCCAATTAAAATATAATTCATCTTTTTACCAAATAATTACAAATGATAGGCTAATAGAATAAAAAAACGCATCATGTTGTAAGTGGGTATAACACCTTGAGGTTAGAGTACTCTGGATTTTTTTATTGAATCAACCAGATAAGTACAGTAAATAGTCTCAGATAAAATGAAAATTATGAGCCAATGGGCTATAGTGGGATTGGCTTACCTCAATCTTCTACGAAGGGCAGTTTATACAATTTACAATTGAGGCTTCTTGTATCTTAAACCCTAAACCAAAGTAAGTCTGAACTGCTACATTGCATTTTAATGAGTAATTGCCACAACTGCAACCCAGAATATGTACAAGAATATGTAGCCCACAGGAGAAAATTCCTCATCTCAAAGATAACCCAGGTCAGCCTATGAGTGTGCTAGGTATGATAAAACCTAAAAATACTTTATGGAAAGGGAGAAACGTGAATGTGTGGAAAAGGAAATCAGAGCTCAGAAACAGCTGCCAAAGTTAGGACTATATGTACTATATTTGACTATATTTGTAATTTATCATGCTAGACTAAGATTGTTCACCATCTTGAAGGAGTCTATAAAGCATTCTCAACAGAAATGTTGTTCCCAATGTCTTATGCTAGTTTCCTGGGGGTAAAGGGGAATAAGAGATATTATATTGCTTTCTATAGCCCAATTACATTTTGTTTCAAAGTCCTCAATTCCATGAGGGTGATAGAAAGGACTGAGGATAAAAGATATAAAAAGTTTCTTGATAATGTATATTGCAGTAATAAATAAAAATTAAATTATATATGCCCAAACTAGATTTTTGTTTCATGTTCAGAGTGCCTTCATCCTGACAGGGAAAATTAAGTCACTATACTTTACTATTTAATCTATAAAATATAGTCCTGAGTGAGAGTAGATTAGAGTAGCACATGTCATAGACTATATAGGATGCAGTCTGTACTGCTATTTCTCTCTAATAACAAACCTTTCACATCTATGATTCTGCTGCCCCTTCCCAAGTCCTCTAAGATAGCCTACATTAATACTAGGATCCCATATTAAAATTTTCTATGCTTGTTTCCAGATTCACAGTAATAGATACTATTGGGGGCCAGATGATGCAACCTGAAAATTCAAAGGTGCCCTATGTTGTGGGCTTTGTTTAATTCTTCCCCCCTCCCATGGACTACTACAGGCACAGTTTCTTTTCTCACAATAACCACATGCTTAGTGGACAGATCCAATGAGTGACCACTACAGCTTAAATGTTTGGTATGAACAATAAGTCAAGGTAAACAGGATACTATACTGGATTTGTAGCTGTTAGTTATTATATGCTCTCTCCTTACTTCCCTGAAGTTTGTTTTTCCATATGAAATATCAAGAATTAAATCATGATGTAGCCTTTCTTTTACAAAATTGTGGTTCATTTTTTATTTATAAAACTGGTGAGAAATTATGTGGCATACAATTGACCCCATATTTTCAGATGAAAAATGTCATATCCAAAGAGTCATGTAGGATTTTATCACTCCTTTGCATTATTCTTTTCTCACTTTAAACTTTTCTGTTTGGTTTGTTGGGTTTTGGGGGAGGTGGGTTCTTGTTCTGTTTTGGTTTTTGTCTTTTTCTTTTGGGGGTGTTTTTATTTATTCTCTCATATATATCACATCTCAAGCACCTTTTCCTTCCCCTCCTTTCCTCCCAGCCTCCCCTTCCACATCTCCCATCCCCAGCCACTTTCCCCCAGTTTCCTTTCAGAAAAGGGCAAGCCTTCCAGGGATATCAACTAAACATGGAATGTCAAGTTGCAATAAGACTATGCTCTTCTCATATTAAGGCTGAGGCAACCCAAAAGAGTAAAAGAGTCCCAAAAGCTGACAAAAACAGCCCCCACTTCCCTTGTTAGAAGTCTCACAAAAACACCAAGCTATGCAACTGTAACATATGTGCAGAGGGATTAAATCAGACCTATACAGGGTCCCTGATTACTGGTTCTGTCTCAGTGAGCTCCTATGAGTTTAGGTTTGTTGATTTTCTTATGGTGTTCTTGGCCCTTCTGGCTCCTACAATCCTTCTTCCACAGGATTCTCTGAGATCTGCCTAATTTTTGGTTGTGGATCTGTGCATCTCTTTCCATCAGTTGCTACATGAAGCCTGTCTGATGATGAATATGCCAGGTTGCTGTCTACATGTATAGTAGAATATCACTAGGACTCATTTATTTACATTTTTTACTATGGATGTTTGTTTCTCTTGACCATCTGGTCTCTGATTTCTGGTCCTCCAGGTTGGGTCAGGGATAGGCTCTCTTGAGCTACATGGGTATCAAGCTGGATCAATCATTGGTTGAGCTATATTTTACACCAGTAGAAACAGCTGAAGCAGATTAAAAGAATACACATTAGAAAGGAAGAAATCAAAGTATTTTTCAATTGCAAGTGATATGATGGTAAGTATAAGCAACCCAAAAAATTCTAACCAGAAAATCCTACAGCTGAAAAACAGCTTCAGCAAAGTGGGTGGGTATAAGATTAACTAAAATAACTCAGTAACCCTTCTATATACAAATGACAAATGGGTTGAGAAAGAAACCAGGGAAACAACACCCTTCTCAATAACCAAGAATTACAAAAAAAAAAAAAAATGGGGAGCTAGGCAGTGGTGGTTCACACCTTTAATCCCAGCACTCAAGAGGCAGAGGCAGCAGATCTCTGTGAGTTCGAGGCCAGCCTGGTCTATAAGAGCTAGTTCCAGGACAGGCTCCAAAGCTACACAGAGAAACCCTGTCTCAAAAAAAACAACAACAACAAAAAAATGGGGTTAACTCTAACCAAGCAAATTAAAGACCTGTATGACAAGAACTCCAAGTGTTTGGAGAAAGAAACAGAATCTATCAAAGGATGGAAAGATCTCCCATGCTCTTGGGTCAATAGAGTTGACATGGTAAAATTGGCCATCTTACCAAATACAATCAGGAGATTCAATGCAATCCCATCAAAACTCAAACATAATTCTTTACAGATCTTAAAAGAACACTACTGAGCTTCATGTAAAAAACAAAAATTCAGAATCGCTAAAACAGTCCTGTACAATAAAAGAACTTTCAGAGGTATCACAATCCCCTACTTCAAGCTATAGTAATAAAACCACATTGTATTGGTATAAAAACAGAAATGTTGATCAATTAAATAAAATCAAAGACCCAGACAAACTCACACACCTAAGGACACCTTGTTTTTCTATTAGAAAGAAGCCAGAATTATACCATGGAAAAAATAAAACATCTTCAACAAATGGTACTGGTTCAATTGGATGTCGGCATGTAGAAGAATGAAAATAGATCCATATCTATCACCCTACACAAATATCAAGTCCATGTGAATCAAAGACCTCAACATGAATCCAGGTGTACTGATTCCAAAAGAGTAGAAAGAGGGTGAATAACCTTGAATACATTGACACAGGAGAAAACTTCCTGAACAGAACACAAATAGTGCAGGCACTAAGATAAACATTTAATAAATTTAATGCTTGTTTCCTTTTTGTGTCTCATATAGACAGACTGGTGATAGACTCATGGATTATCTTTTATTTTCTATCAACTAATTGTTTTAAATGTTAATCATATATTCATGTATCTGAATGTCTACAGTGAGCCCACAGACTGAGTTGATTCCAAGTGAAAAGTGAATGAATGCCACTTGCTTGGAAGACAAATGCCTGAAGTACATTTTAAAGCATATGCAAGCATTAAGAAGAGGGGATCTACTGATTTGTCCTTTGTCTCTGCCTGTGCAGCCCTTCATATTTCTCTCTGCATCAGATTTGGGTATTCTAGGCCTCTCAGTACACGGCGAGTATTCAATATCATTTCAAAGTTTATTTTAACATTATAAACATAGGCTTTATTTCTGTCCTTTTAATTTAAGAGTTTATGGTCTGCATCATGCCAAGTAATACCTAAAGTCTCTAAGCACTGCTTGGAAGAGAGGAAATGCAACAACTTGGTGCCATTCTGTGATGGGCAGTACTAAACTAACTAATTGCCCTGGTACAAGACAGTTGGGCACCACTGTGGTGAGAGATTACAAGGTGGGGAGGTGGAAGAGAAGGAGAGCTGGAGTGGTTTGTGGGCTGGGGAGAGAGGGGGATCTACAGAGGTCATGGTGGTGAGGAATGGGCTAATATGAAGGGCCAGATGGCTACTCACATCCTGGGAGATGCATGGATATGAGCTATGACCAAGGTCCAGGTCTTAATCAGGACTGCCTTCAAGCAGCTACTTTCATCACTGGGGGCTGTACAGGGGCCAGTTGTGGAGCCATGTTGGTGTGTGAGGGCTGTACTGCCTCAGGGGCCATATCAAGCTGGGTGGCCTTCATGGCCACTGGGGGGGGCCATGGTGACAACCTAGGCTGTTGCTGAGGGCCATGTTTGGGTCCTTTGTCCTGTTGCAGCCAGGATCTGTGTTGATGCCCCTGACCCATGTTGCCACCATGGCCCACATGGATGCCTAGAGCCTAGGCAGCAACCTGTGAACATGTTGTTTTCTGAGGGCTGTGCCACTGCCAATGTCAGGCTGATTTGGGTGGCCAGTGCTATCACCTGGTGCCATGGTATCATGTGGATGGAGGGCTGTTGGCAAAGGCCATGTCTAGGTCCATGACCCAGCTGCATCTAGGGTCTGTGTTGATGAGACCATGAGACCATTCAATACTGTTCTGATGCCAGGGGTCTAGGATGCCTCCTGGAGTCATGTTGATATATGAGGGCAATCCTGCTGTAGAGATCGTTAATTTGGAGGGCCTGCACTCAGTGCCACCTGGGACCAGAGTGACATTCTGGCCCTGGTTGCTGCCTATGATCATGACTGGATCCCTGATCCTACTAGGGGTCTGTATTGATGCCCATGGCCCATGTTGCCAGCAAAGGCCAAATAAATGCCTGGGGTTTGAGTTACAACCTATAGGTATACTGGCATTTGAGGGTCATGTTGCCACCACAGACATCCTGATATAAGTGGCCTGTGCTGTCACTCAAGGCAATGGTGTCATCTAGGCCAGGGCTACTGCATAAGGCTATATCTGAGTCCATGGCCCTACAGTAGCCAGGGTCTGAGTTGATGTCCTGGGCTCCTGTTGTCAACAAGGGCTATTCTAAGGACCAGCGTCTAGTTTGCCACCTCAGACCATGTTAGTATCCAAGAATTGTGCCACACCCAGAGCCATGGTGATCTGGGTGGCTGGTGCTGCCACCTGAATCCACTGCCTAGAGCTATGTCTGGGTCTTCGGCCCTGTGGAGGCTGTGGTGTAGATGGTGTCTATGACTCCAGTTGCCAGTAAGGGCTCTATGGATACCTGGGGTATTTTGGGAAAATGTTGATGTTCAGGGGCCATACTGCTGCTGAGACCATGCTGATCTGAGGGACCTGTGCTGCCACCTAGACCATGGTGGTATATGGGCGCAAGCTGCTGCTGAGGGTCATGACTGGGTCTGTGGCTCTGCTACAGCTAGGGTCTGTGGTGGTATCCATGGCCAGTGTTAACATGGGAATCATTGGAACCATGCCAGTCCTGCTCTTCACTGGTCCTGGGATGGGCAGTCCTGGCCCTGGCAGATATTACAACAGGTGAGCTTGCCTTACCCCTCATGGGAGAGCTCACCTCCAGACTCAGGAAAGATGACACAGCACTCACAATTGAAATGCACCTCACCTGGGAAGCACACTAGAGCTGACCCTGTGGTCAGGTACACAGGTGAGCATCCTTAAGGACATGAGAGAAGGAGAATTGACCCAACCCCCTCATTTACCATGTGGTGCCATGGATGAAGGAAAGATGCCCTCCCCACTCCCCTGTTACCACCTGCATCAGGTGAGAGAGCTGGCTCTGGGGTCACAAGAGTAGGAGAGCTAGCCCTGACCCACACTGGCTACAGTGTATGAGGAAGCAGCCTTTGCTTCCCATCTGTACAGCACACTAAAGATGACCCTGTTGTTGAAGTCACAAGTGAGCAAGCCTTGAGGGCCAGAGACAAGGATAGATGACCCTGCCCCCCACATACCCTCCCTACAGCAATCAGGAGAGAGGTTTCTGCGCCTTGCCTGTCCAAAACAGTAGAACTGTCCACAGCAATCAGGAGAGAGGGCTCTGCACCTTGACTGTCCAAAACAGTAGAACTGTCCATGTGTGATATGAATGAGGAGTCTTGGATCTTAGGGTGCAAGAACAGAAGAACTGTCCCTGATCCTTGTTGTAGGCTGTATTGGGTGAGCTACCCAAGGCAGGGGTGGAGAGCTCATCTGGATAGTGACAATGAAGGAAATCTAGAGAGCTGACCAACCCACTTACCATCCAGGCCCAGAACCAGGGCTATGAGTTGACCCTCTCTATGTGGACTTTTCTATTCCACCTGCCACTCCTCAAATAAACCACATAGAAACTTAATATTTATTATAAATGCTTAGCTGATAGCTTAGGCTTATCTCCAGCCAGCTCTTTCAACTTAAATTAACCCGTTTATGTTAATTTTTATTCCACCCAAGGCTCATCTGTGAACTTCACATGTTGCTTCTTCTGAGTCTGGCTAGAGACTCCTCAGACTCTGTCTGTCTTCCCAGCATCCCCCACCAAATCCTGCCTATCTATTAGCCAATCAGCTTATTAACAATTCGAGCAACACATTTTCACAGTGTACAAAAGAATTATTCCACAGCGGTCCACCCCAACATCCACTGAATATATAAATTGTTGGAGCATGTGAAGAAAACAAGCCTACAAACCAAAAACAGCAAGATCTCCATAACACAGGACAACAACAGGATATCCAAGAGTAGCCTGAGTGAGAACCCATTACTGGTAGTTTGGCAGAAATCAGAGGTCTCAAACCAGACCATAGCAATGAACACTTAAAAGGTATATGTAAACTGTGTGACTCACCAAGCCACACTTGATTCTTCCAAATTTTTGCTGCTATTGTTCATTCTGGGTTTTGCTTTTATTTTTGTTTTGGTTCCTTGTTTTGTTTGGTTATGCTTTTAAATTTGGTTTTGTTTAGGGAGGAATGTCAGAAAGGCAGAGGGTTGATTTGAGGGGACAAGGAGATAAGCGGAGCAGAACGAATAATGTGAAATCCACAAAGAATGAATAAAAGTTATAAAAGAAGTTTAGTGTCTGAATTACTTGGTATTCAATGTGGTATTGTGACTCTCCTCTAATGCTGATATTCTTTAAACATTGTAGGGACCATGGCCTCCTCCTAATACAGATGTCATCTCACTAGAGGAGTCCCAGTGATAAAGGAATACAATTCTCAGGGTATTGACTAAGTGTTCCTGTTTACCAGGAAGCACAAATGAACAATGAAGGGAATCTCAAAATGCTCCTAGACTAATGGAAGCAAACAAAGAAACATGCTACAGTCAACAATTCATTTGCTTTACATAGTAATGACCAATTAAGTTACAAGAAGGACATCTCAACATAGAATGAGGACGTAGAGACAAAGCAAAAAGGCAATTGTCTGTCTATTCCATTTACCTATGCAAACTATTATGTCTAAATTACTGTTTGTCTTGAAGAAAACACTTCAGGGGATGTTGTCCCTGTGGACTTGGGATGAGCTGAATGTCCCATGTGAGTCCAGCATCATGAAAGCATTAACCGAGAAGCACAGGAGGACTGCTTTCACTATCCACTTCCACTGTCACAAATGCAACACTACAAAAAAAAAACCCTGTGGATAATTTTTTCCTTTCATTCACAGGTGAGCATCTTAGAATTTAACCTTGGTCTTAACCATTGAGAAAGCTACCATGGGGATTTAGAACACATTGTGCAAGATTGATGATTGCTGGGAGAGGTAGACTAGGAAGCTGAGGTTAAAATCAGTCACCCAAAATCATACAAATTCCCATCCTAGGAAAACCCAAACCACCCCAGGTCCTATAAACATAGGACCATCTCAGGCTTGTCTCTATGTCAGTTGCAGATACCTGTCAGCTTTTTACCTCATTTCAGTTTTCTCATGCAGTCTCCATTTTGGATTTTTCCTGTCTAATTTGCAAGCTGTGTTTCTCCAAATTTACAAGTCCTCAGATATTTTCCTCTCCCTACTACACGTCAGTTTTCCAGAATCCCAATGGTAATTGTTTCCTGTCTCTTCTGTAGGGAAAGAACTATTTGAGAGACAGTGACATGAAGAGGGACACAAAAGAGAGAGAGGAGAGACAGATACAGAAAGGAGATGGGTGATGCTAAAGTTCTACCAGGAGAAAAGAAAGCGAGAGACCAAGGTCCCAAGAAAAATAAACTTGACTAATCTCCCCTGTCTCTGGGTGACAACTTGTAGGCTGAAAATAAATTTTGACCACTTGTGGTTGATCTAGTGATTTGAAGATTTTAAAAGTCCCATTTTAAAGTTTCACACAAATTCTTTAAAGAATACACTAATGATGGAACTTTTCCCCTGTGTTGCTGAGGAATTTTCTTAGCCTCTGCACTGCTCAGGTAAGTCTTTAGTAAGGAGCCTTTCTACTTAACCACAGAAGGAAATTCATTCACATTCAGCATCATGGAAGTATCATGCACAAACTAGCTGCAGGTAAATGATACTATTTGGGGTTTTGTTTGTTTGCTTGCCTGCTTGCTTGCCTTTGGAGTTTATGAATTTATTTTCTTTTCTTCAGATTAACAGAAATATGAACCAAGGAAACCAAACCACCATCACTGAATTCATCCTCCTTGGTCTCTCCAACCAGGTTGAGAAGGAGAAATTCATCTTTGTGCTTTTTCTGAGTATGTACCTGGTCACTGTAGTTGGAAATGGGCTAATCATTCTGGCCATTGGTTTGGATACACATCTTCACACACCCATGTATCTCTTCCTTGCCAACCTATCCTTTGCTGATATTTCTTCCTCTTCCACCTCAGTCCCCAAAATGCTAACGAATATTCACACCAAGAGTCAATCCATTTCCTATGAGGGCTGCATCACACAGATGTACTTTTCTATTGTATTTGTTGTCATTGATAATTTTCTCTTGGGGGTCATGGCTTATGACCGATTTGTGGCTATCTGTCACCCTCTGAATTATGCAATCATCATGCACTCTAGGTTCTGTCTTTTGCTCACGGTTTGCCCATGGGTTCTCAGCAATATTGTTGCCCTGACACATACTCTTCTGGCCAATCAATTGGTTTTCTGTAACCACAACACCATTCAGCACTTCTTCTGTGACTTGGCCCCTCTGCTCAAACTTTCCTGCTCAGATGCAATGATCAATGAACTTGTAAAATTTATTGTGGGTTTATCAGTCATCACCTTTCCCTTTGCCCTTATCCTCTTCTCCTATGTCTGCATCATCAGGGATGTACTGAGAATTTCATCCACAGAGGGAAAGTGGAAGGCCTTTTCTACCTGTGGTTCTCACCTGACAGTTGTAATACTCTTCTATGGGACTATAGTAGGGGTTTACTTTTTCCCTTCATCCACTCACCCAGAGGACACAGACAAGATTGGTGCAGTACTCTTCACTGTGGTGACACCCATGATGAACCCCTTTATCTATAGCCTGAGGAATAAGGACATGAAAGATGCCCTGAAAAAGCTCATCAATAAAAGACATTTCCTCCCTTTGATGGCATGACCATCTGACCTTTTTTGATCTGCAAAACTTGATGAATGACAGAGCCAAGAGTTTGTAGAATAGTTATGATGATTCAACTCTGTGAACCTTTTTTGTATCTGCCCAACTGTCTCCTACTTCAACCTCTGAGGTGTGGGTAGCTTTATAAGAGTTGTTGTGTTAGATATCTTATCCTTATGTACATGGTAAGTCACAACACAAATATAAATATCATTATAATGTATACTACTAAAAATTTTGGTAATTATTTGCTATTTAAATATGTTGACTTACACGGGAAGCTTCATATCTTTTGTAATATCCTATTTATTCCACACCTAAGATATGCATGATTAAAAGAGGATGGTGAATGAAGATGGTTGAATGAGAAAGGTAGAGAATCTGGGAGAAGTTGCGGGAGGGAAAAGGATACGATTAGACTATACTGGAACAAAATTTAAAAACTAAAAATGAGTAAATAAATTTAAAAAATATAAATTTAAAGGAAAGATAGAGGGTTGACCAACTCAAGCCAGAGACACTTCAGGTCAGGATTTTAGACTATGTACTTTCAGGTGTAGGTGCACCTCAGTAAGCATAGGTTTTTCATCAATTAGGTTTCTCATAATGGGAAATTAATTGCAGTGTAGCTTTAACCAAAGTTCAAACTGCTAAACATTTATTAGGGTGAAAAAGATTTCAAGAAAGATTTTATCATTATTTTCCAAGCCTCACCTGAATCAACAAATCATCCTGTCCATGAGCCAGGTACTTTTATTTTATGCTTGTTTGTCTAGGAAATATGATTTAAATTAGTTTGTATCCCTATGGGCCTGACCTATTATTCTATATCCCCTAATATATAGATTCTGTGCAAGATTAGAAACTATGCTCTATTTGTAGTGAGTCGCAAGACATGAAAAGCCTAATTGGACCAGTAATAGAGTTGTATACAAGTTATGGGTTTGCCTAAAAATGTGAAATTGAAAGATATAGTTTTATAAATTACCATAATGACCTGGATAAATTGTCATGGAAAATAAGTCCTGGATAAGTCTAAATGTTTATATTTCTCTGAATCATTATTCAACTCACCATTTTCAACAAACATCCAAGAACTTTTTATTTACCAGTCTCTACATGTGTCCTTGGCACTAAGAGAATAAATATCCTACAGTATCATTGTATTACCAAACCAAATAGAAAAAGCAAATATAATTTTATTTAATTTTAACATCAATAAGCAAAGGCAGCATTTGGTCCATTACTAAAGTGATTAATAAAGGAAGTGTAAATAAAGAGTATATAAAGTTTGTGTTTAATCCTGATCTTAGTCTACTGTGATAGCCATGCTGAGGAAAACCTATCTGTGCTTTGTAAACACAACACAAATAACCTCTGTCATCTGACTATAATTTACACAAATGGAAGAGAAGCTCTCCACAAAAGTTGCAGAACAATTCACCTTGGACAGAAATTATCAATAAAACTAGATGTGTGAAATATCACAAATATTTTTATATTATTTCACTAAACAAAAAATTCCAGTACCCTATTGAGGATAAATGTAAATTAAGACAAATGCTCTCCTCTTGTCTCTTATGTCAGAATACATGAAACAAATCATAAGCATAAAAGTGGGTTGCTCATTCTCCAGTGGATGGCTAAACACATGGGCATACGAACAGCACTAATTGGAATCAGTGAGTTATTGATAGGAAACTAAATAAATAAAAAGAAGACAAGAAGCTGGGAGATAGATGCAAATTTGGTAGGATATAGTAGTAGATTGATGTGATTAAAATACATAAATGTACAAAACTTTCAGGGGATAAAAAATTAAAAAGAAAATTAAACTTTTGATCTGCTAGCATTCCAACTATCTGTCAAGTAGTGTGTTCAATTTCTACATCTAACAAGTAAAAGTTACTTCAGAATAGGTTTTAGAGAAGATGTAAACATCATATACTTCTTTATTCATATCCTGATTCCATGTGCTTGTGTCTCTCTATTTTATTATTTGAATAATTTATACATGCATATAATGTATCATGATTACCCCCCTCAATTAGCTCCTGCAAACTCTCCCATTTGCTAACACACCTCCATGCAAACTTTGTGCACATTTTAGTAGTGTATTGAATATCCTTAGTGAATTTCATATAAACATGAGTGTTGTTAAATGGAATCCCATAGAAATATTTGATTAGAGATTTCAGAAAGCAGTCATTTCATATGGCATGCATTCACCCTATGTTAAGCAGATGTTAAATTCACGGGCAACTCAGAACAGAATTATTCCCCAAGACTGGAAAGATTTGGCAATAGAAATATAGGAAACTGGTCTTCAGTTACATGGTAAACATGGTGGAAAGAGGAAGCTAGGGTCATAGAACAAGAAAATTGGATTAGAAGTATTAATATTTCAAAAAGATCAGTTGCTAGGTGAAGGTCAACATGCTGAATTACAAAGGCAGCTTGAATTGAATGATCATACCTTGGTACTGTGTCATTTAGCAGCTTTAAATGCTTGGAATAAGGTTGGAGAATCAGGAAAGAGGCCTGAATCAGTCATTTGCTAAAATTATACAAGGTCCAAAAGATTTTTGTTTTTTGCAAAAAGTAACTACAGCTGTAAATAGAATACTATCAGACTCAGAAGTTAAACAAATATTAATAGAATCCTGTGCTTTTGTAAGGGCTAATTCAGAGTGCAAATGGCTGATTGGGTCTTTAAAGGCAATATCAGCACCAATAGGTGAATGGATTAGAAATAGGCTGATATTAGATCTCATGTTACTATACTACTTTGTTAAGTGAAGTGATTTCTAAATATCTTAAAAAACATCAAAATGTCAGGTGCTATACTTGTCATAAGCAATGTCACTTGAGAAGATATTTTATGCAAGGAATTCCAAGTAACAATGTTCTTTTTTTAGAGAAAATTTAAATGGAAGGCACAAGCATTCTGGAATATGCAGAAGGTGGGGTAAAGGTTAGAATTCTGCTAATGAATGCAGAGCAAGGAGAGACAGGCAAGGTAACCCTTTGCCATCAGGAAAGGCCTAAAGTGCCTCCCACAGGCCCTGATATCAAATATGATTCATTCATTCCTTGTTATCATAAGAAAAACTCATCCACACAGCAATGAAAAGATTTAATGCCTATTGTTGAAAATAATACTACTCTGAATGTAATCAATGATAGAATAGCTTCAGTATATAAAACAGAAGTCCAGGAGAGAAATTTTGTTTGTTTGTTTGGTTTTGGTTTTTGGTTTTTGTGTATTTTGTAAACTGCTCTAATGATCAAAGACCTAACCTATAAATACACATAAATGGTATTGCAAATGTAGGTTCATTTGACAGAGGATCAGATTAACAATAGTTTCTCCAAAATATTGACATCCAAATTGGCCTTTTAACCAGGTAAATATTCAGTTTCTAGGGATTGGAACTTTATCTTAGGCAAAACAAAGAGCAAAATAAGTCGAGTATATAGGGCCAGAAGGAAAAAATTGGAAAGTAAAAGCCGTATGTATCTAATATAGCTATGAATTTATGGGTATCTGATTTGTTGCAGGAATGGAAAAATAGGTTAATAGTCCTCCAGTCTCAGAAACAAACCATAAACTACAGAAAGCTTCTGAGAAAAATATTAAAGGATATTAACAAAAACAGTCACAGATCATTCAGGTTCTTCATGAGCAGGACACATCAGCTGATGGTCTTTCAAAGGTATCAACCTTTAAAATGGTTAACTGACAAACCTGAAGTGGGGGCAACATTTGCCTTTGACATCAGAAAAATTACAGCCACTAAGACAGCTGTTATAGGAGCAGCTAAATGCCCAACATACTGAACAATAGACAAGTCCTTAGAATACTCCTCTATTGGTCATTAAAAAGAAATCTGAAAAATGGAGACCATTAAGAGATTTAAGAGCCATAAAGTGAGTCAGACAATGGGCTCTTTACAGCCTGGAATATTTTACCTTTATTAGCTAAGGAATGGGCTATTACACTGATTGATTTGAAAGAATAGTTTTAACTATATCTTTACAAGAACAGCATACAGAAAAATTTGCCTTCACAGTGCCTACTTATAATAATATTCAACCTTTTAAAAGGGTACCAGTGGAAAATTTCTCATCAAGAACTGCTAAACAGCCCCACCTTGTGTTAATATTTTATATAACACGGCAACCATTAGAAAAATTGTAAACAGTTTCCTCAAACTGAAATGTATCATTATACAAATGATATCTTACTGGTTGATTCAGATGCAGATACCTTAGGACAAAGGTTTGATGAAGTACAAAGAATTTTGCATTGCTGGGGATTACAAATATCTCCTGAAAAAAATGCAAAGAGGGGATTCTATCGATTATCTAAGATATAACATAGATTTACATAAAATTGGACCACAGTAAGTAAAAACCATGAGAGATCAACTACAAACTCTTAATGATTTACAAAAATTACTCAGAGATATTAACTGGCTATGGCCCATAATTTGATCAACTACTCAAAAGCTAAGTAATGTATCTCAAACCTCACAAGGGGATAAGGATTTAAGTAGTTTACATAAATTGTCAGCTAAGACTGAGAGTGAATTGGCTCTGGTAGAAAACAAATTACAATCTAGAGCTTGATTGTACATTAGTTATTTTGTCTTTTACTCATTCTCCAAAGGGAATTTTATGCAAAAAGAAGATAATATTTTAGAATGGATACATTTATCACACAAGCCAAATAAAAAATTAAAACTTATATAGAAAACTTTCTGAATTGATTCTATCAGGAAAAATGTGACTTCATTAATAGCAGGAATAGACACAGCAGAAATACTAGTACCTTTTACTAATGCTGAAATTGCCTCTTTATAGACAGAAAATGAATATTGGCAAAGAACTTACAGTAATTTGTTGGGAGAGATTAGCAACAAATATCACAGATGGAAGGGATTTCAGTTTATAAAAAGAACGAATTGGGTCATCTCTCATACAGTAAAAAGGACATAAATTTTTGGAGCCTTTACATTTTACAGTGATGCAAATAAATCAGGAAAGGTAGGTTAAAAGTCAAAAAATAAGAGGCTGCATGCCATCCTTACGGTATTATTAGATTTTACTGAATCTCTCAATATAGTTACTTACTCTCAACATGCAGAAATAGTTGTTTTACATATTGAACTGCTGATCTTATTCTAGATTAGTCAGAATTAACTTTGCTATTTATTCACTACAACAAGTAATCACAAATAGAAATTATCCATTATCTATAACACATATAAGATCCCATACAATTCTACCAGTCCCTCTAGCACGGGGAGATGAGAAAATTGATCAGGTATTGGGAGAAAATGTGCTTGAAGTCTCAGACTCACATAAGAAATAACATGTTTAGAGAAAATTTGAAGAGCTAATACCAGTTTTTCTCAAATTGTTCCACACAATAGAAGCAGAAGATCTGCACAAGATTGCTAGCATCCTAAAGAGAAACAGCTCACATAAGGATGATCTCAACACCTAGGATTGCACATCATTAATCCCAGCATTAGGGAGGTATATAAGGCAGGAGCAAGGTCTCAGTGTCAGGCATTGATTCTCCAGCCACACTGAGGATAGGAAAACATACAGTCTCAGGATTTGCCAGCCAAGTGGAGGAAAGGCAACAGGATTAGCCCTTTAAGCCTAAAATAGTGCTAAAAGCTACTTGCCAGGTACTTTGCTTTTCTGACCTTCAGCTTGAAGTTTGAATCCCAGTATCAGTCTCTGGTTCCTTTATTTTTTGTACAACATATTGGTGCACAACCTAAAGGTAAAAATTAACAAAAAACTGCTTTGAGACAACAAGCCAAGGACTAAGCCTGATCTATAGTTGGGACCCCCACCTGAGTCCCTCCCAGCAGAGTCCCTGCCCTACCAGCTAGGCTTTCTTTTGTTCTATCCTCAAGTCTTTGAGCAAGTGTGGGATTTTTCAGTTGTAGCTTTTCTAAACAATCTTCAGTTGCCAACCAAACTCATGAAGCTTGTGGGCTTTTCCTAGAACTCCTCTCAGCTCATGGCTACAACCTAGTTCTAGGAACAGAGGGCCTATATCTCTCGGCTCACAGACATTGTTGTTTTCTCAATTCTAGAGTTACAGTGAATAAGCTGGTGGTGGCAAAAGCTTTGATCCCACAATCCCAGGACACAACTTAGATAGAACTCCTAATTGATATATTTGCAAACTAGAGGAATCACTTCCAGTATTTACAGATGATTGTAAAAGCCCTCTAGGGGCTTACTAGAACACTCAATCATTTCCACCTACTCTATGATCACAAAGCTACCCCTTACAATGGTGCATTGGATGTGTTCAGAGACAGAGTCCTTCATAGGCTTAGCTATGGAAGGAAAGGTGTTATAATAGAGCTGATACCTACCTGAATCCCTTAATTACCAGCATGTGGTAGCAAAGGTGTCTGTGCCTTTCTACACTGAGGAAATAGCTCAGTTGCCTATAATCCCCGTCTTTAAACTGATCACACCTCCCCCAAAAGAAGCACTATTGGACTATGATGTACAATAGAAGTCACAATATTTGGCTATTCCTAGGTTTGCTGATGGTTCATCAAACACTAAGGGAACCAAAACTAATAGAAAGCAGTCAACTATAGACCAGGGAATGGAATGCTTATTACTGAGGAAGGAACCACAAAATAAGTGCAGCATTATTGGTTTTAAATCAAACAACTAGAAAAAATATAGGAAAATCTCACCTATCTTCTCCAGTTTACAGTATGTGTGCACTACTATAGTTATATGATCATCAAGTGAAAACCCATTAAGTGACAGATAAATGGCAAAGATATCTGGACATGTTAGACATGGAAAGAAATGGCAAAATCTAGCAAAACTTAACAAAGACATCAAATGTAATGTAGCTCACATAGGCAAGACAGACAAAAACATCTGAAAATAATGAAGTAGTAGACAAATTGGCATCATGTTAATTGAGACTAGAATATTAAATTTTGCCAGGGAACAAATTCAGAATAAATCAGTCAAAATGATAGGTAACCCATTTTAAAACTTGAAAGTTTACCATTAACATTAAAAAAATAATGTGAAATGGAAAACCAAATTAAACCAGGAAACCCTATGAGAATAACTATTAAAAGGAATCCATAGGCAGGAATTGGTCCACACCTTTAACCCAGCACTTTTGAGGCACATATCTTTAATTACAACACTTGGGAGGCAGAGCCAGACACATAAGAATTGCAGTTACTTAAATTTAGAAGCCACTTGCAAAAGACAGGCTGAAATTCAATTTATCCTTTATGATCTAAAAATAAATGCACTTTAAATTTCAATTTATATATGAAAAGAAAGGGTTGTGGATGGAAGTTTCTGTCCTGTGTGGTCCCGCAGCTGTTTAGTTCCAAATAAACACACAGAGGCTTATATTAATTATAAACTCTTGGGCCAATGTCTCTGGCTTCTTATTGACTAGCTCTTTCTTAATTATTAACCCAGTTCTATTAATCTATGTATTTCCATGTGGTCTTGGTTTACCAGAGAATGCCAGGTATCCTACTTTCCAGGTAGCTACATGGCATCTCCCTGGCAACTCACTCTCCACATTCCTCTTCCCAGAACTCTCCTAGTCTTCTATCCCACGTATACTTCCTGCCTGACTACATTCTGCCTGGTCATTGGCCAAAACAGATTTATTCATCAACCAATGAGAGAAATATATATTCACAGCATACAGAAGGACATCTCCCACCAAATGGGGATGTAGGTACACTTACCCAGACATACTAAAGTATATTTAGTTCCAAATTTTAAAAAAAATTAAATTAAAAGGTAATACTTTTTCTGTTGTCAAAAATGCCCCCCCCAAAAAAAACAAAACCATTTTGCCCCAGGAAAGATATAACCTGCCCAAAAAGGAACCCCAGATTTAGGGTTGAGGCAGGGGGTTCCTTTCCAAGAGAATAGAAATGTCCAACTAAGAAATCCAGGGACTACTGGACAAGTGAAACATTTGAAGTAAAAAGACAGATCATCAATAGAAAAATGTCCCATGAAAAATAGTAAATTGGCCAAGTGGTTTTGCCAACCTCCAGCTAACCAGCCTGAAATCCTAGCTCAGAGCCGCAGAATAACATCAGCACACATGCCTTCATCTTGCAGGAGTGGCTTCCACTTCTAACTGAACAACTACCTAATATGTGCCTGGGACAGGATAACCTGAGTGGCTCTCTTTTCCTTCTTCCAGCCAGATAGTGAGCCTACTCTTGGCAAATTCCCAAGTCTTGTCTCTGCTGCCCTCTACAGACATAAATGGCAAATGGTCTTTATGTGGTCCTACTTCAAAACAAAATTAAAGCTGTCTTTGGGCTAGGAGCATGGCTCTAAAGACCTTCTCTAAACCCATACATGCTTGTTAAAAGAAAATCCAAAATTTCTGTCCTATATCAGGAGAGACACCTTGTATGGAACAGAAGAAAATGAAAAATAGGGGACTATTCTATTGCCACTAATCTCATATTCTTTTGGTTTTTATTTGACTCTCTAAAATTTTTCTTAAGGTATAAATATCTCAAAATCAATAAGATCATAAGAATATATATATTCCTGATACTATTAGTCATATAGACTAGTAACTAATTCTGGAAATAAGCTTCATCTAACTTCCTGTATGTGTTCTCAGGTTTGAGTGTGAAGCAGCAACTAAGGACTAAGTTTGTGTGACTCAGATGCGGTCCTCAAACCTGTCAGAGATATGCAGTATGTGGCATTTGATATGTTTAAGTTTTCTACAAAAACCATGACCATTCCTAACAGTAACCTTTGAGGTCTCCAAGAAGACGATGGGGTCCTGCAATGATGAATCCACCTGTATTGTGGTAAAGCTTACCACTATGATAAACTGTTACAAGGTTCTGCACAAATAATAAACACTTTTGTGTTGACAGTCGTGTTCTACTTAGCCAGAATTGCCACTAATCTGATGAACACCACTCAAAAATCAGCATTGGTCTGCAAACTGTTCAGGACATTCAAATTCCTAAATTCATCTGAGACTGACACTAACATTTTACAGAACTTTAAGTTCAAAAATACTTAATCTGAAGAATGTCAAATACAACCAAGCTGGACATTGTGGAAAGTTTGGCAGAAATATTTCCCTTTCATGAACTGTTTCACTGTATAAAGTTGAAACATTTTCTGTTTATTTAGACTAAATGGGGGAGTGTTGCAGGATTTTTTATCATACTCTGAACCCAAGGACTACATTATTTACTGGAAAACCTTCTTCTAGTTGTAATGTGGCTCAGACCTATAACATATCTTTAATCCAAGGGAATGAATGTTGTAAGCAGGATTAAATAAATACAACAATAGATCAAGAGGCTGAGCAAGGAACCTGTTGACAGGAAGTGACCATAGGATGATTAAGAAAAAAAAAACAGAGAATAAAAAGTAGTCAAGAGGACACAGAGGGAGATGCACAGGAAGTAAAGGGGGGCATTTTAGCTTGAAGAGCTTGTTAGAGATAGCACAGAACAAGGAGGCTTCTGGGATGTTGGTGGAGGAGCAAGGTCAGCTGAGTGCTTTCTCTGCCTCTCTGAACTAGCAGGCTTTCACCCCAGCATCTGGCTCCTGAATTTTTATCAGTAAATTTGAAAATTTGGGATTTTGTTTAAATCACCACTGAGATCAGTAGTAAAATTTAAATCCAGATACTACTAAGCTGTGAGGTGTTGGAGAAAAAAAGTAGCATGCATGAGGGTCAAAAATCATTTAAGTTAGATTCTGGAAACCTGAGATCAGAACCTACCTCCTCTGCCACTTTCTTGCTACTTATTTTCTTGAAATCATATCAACCTTCTGGACTTTTTAGTTCCTTCTGTGCTTTGGGTCTTTTATTCTTTGCTAAGTGGGATTGATACAATTACTTTGGGTCATGTTTTTTTAGGGGAGTAAAATAAATGACTCATGTAAATGTTTTAGCATAGTACCCTATATGTGATAGAGACATATTAGCTCAATAATTAAATCATTATTAAGTTTTCCACTTTTGGAGAAAATATAATCATCCAAAGTGAAATTGGACATTGAAGAAACTGTCCAAAATAATTCCAAAATAAAGAGACAAACTGATCCCCCTATCTATTAATATTAATGGTGATTAAGAAGCTGGATAATTACTACAATAATAGTGGCAGAATTTACTAGGAACTTTTCCATTCTTCTAGGTTCCCAATTGTTTCATGGACAAATCACACACACACACACACACACACACACACACACACACACACCTGGCCCAGGTATGTAGCAGTTGACGTTTGGAGAAAAATAACTTCAAGGATACACCATGTGAGGTCACTCCTCCCCAATCTACATTGTTTAGGTGATCCATAGAAAGACAGGAACAAAAGCTCATGCATAGATTCTGGTGTCATTCATAAGTGAAATTCCCCCCTTATTCTTTCTGAAGCACATCCATCAAATACTCTCCTGAAATACTTGTTATATGTCTTACCATGAAATTTCTTAGCAAGCAGAAGAAATGAAGTATTATCTGATCACCAGATGAATTTCACACAAGTGACTGGCCCTGAATAGCTTAAGCCGTCTTTATTTACACATCAAAAACAAACATGTTTTACCATACTAATAATGTTTTTCCCAAGATTAACTTCTGGCAAAAATAAATAAGTGAAATATGTTTTCCCAACTTTTATATCAAAACATCTTTTAAGCAAAAAATATTATTTATCATTTTTCTAGCTTGGCCAAATATTGAACCAGGTGCACCCTGTCTTTACATAACTAAAAAGTGAGAAGCATATGATGGGGGAAGTCCTTCTATGTATGTGTCTCTCTTATTGGTTAATGAACAAAACAATGTTGGCCAATAGGGAAGCAAGTTAGGCAGGACTAGGAGATAAGGAGGATTCTGGGAAATGTAGTAAAGAGAGTCACCATGTGATCCCAGGAAGCCAGCATCCTAGATAAGATAAGTCCTTAAAAAATATATAGATTAGTAGTTATGGTTGTTAATTAAAACTGAGCTAGCAAATAAGAGATCCTAGTCATTGCCAGCAGCACTGTGACTAATATAAGACTCTGTGTATTATTTAAGGGCCCTAAAGCAGCAGCAGAACCCAGGCAGCTTGTGGAAATAGTTATTGTTACAAACATAGGCATACATTTTCAAGAATAACAATAGTGTTCACAACTTAACAAAGTGTATTTACAGAAATAGGTTTGAATTGCCTTCAATCCTGAAAGCATTGAATCAAGACAGTTCCCAGAGTCCAGGGTGACAACTAACATCCCAGGACAAAAAGCCTGAGAAGCATCAGCTCCCAAAGAATTTTAGGGGAAAATATTTGAGAAAAATCAATCAGTGTTTCCAGGAATGATCCCATCTGTTCCATGTGTGACTGACATAATGACAATAAAAACCACCAAGAGAATCATCAATATTATTAGAAAGACAATAACATGCAGGCTGCATAGGCCTAGCAGTATTATGTGCTGTTCCATAGTCCACTGGTCCTTGCTGAGTGTGACTGTCCCTGTAGGCTTTGCCTCATCTGGAGACATGTTGCCTCATCTGGAGACATGAAGCACTCATATACTGGGCTAAAACTAGGCCACATGGCTCCCAGCACCTGGATATTCAAAAATTGGATCTTCAAAAATATAACTTTGTCAAATGATTTAACCCTCTGAACTCCAAGTAAACTAAGGGCTAAGTAAGTTGGAAAACAAACTTCAACATTGAAATCTGGGAAAAATTCACTCATGTAATAAAAATGTACCAAATTTTTATATTTGTAGATTATTTGTGTGTTAAGCACAGGGATCGAAAAAAATGTTCCCTTCTCATGTCATCTACTTACTAATTGTAACTTTAGGTAAATATCAGAAACATAAAACATCTCATCTTTTAAATGATAACAAGTAATACATAGAATAATAAGTCAGAAAGTGGAGGTGGGATGTTTGATTCCAATTTTGAGTTTAAGGAAGCCTTCCAAACTGAGTGATGTTTGAGGAAAAAAATAAACATAGAAGCAAAGGATCGATGTTGCTTGATAAAGGCCTTCTAGAAATAAATCAGGGCCTTCCAGAAATCTTTGATGTCAGAGATTTCATAAGGGCTTCTTTTACCTCTTTATTCCTCAAGCTATAGATGAGTGGATTTAGTAATGGGGTCACCACTGTATAAAACACAGATACAACTCTGTCCCCCTCAGAAGGCTGGTCTGCATTATCTCTCAGGTACATGAAGATAAGGGTACCGAAGAAGAGAGCTACAGCAGTGAGGTGGGAGGTACAGGTGGAGAATGTCTTGGCCCTGCCTCCAGCAGAGCGGATCTGCATGATGGCCACAATGATGAAAAGATAGGACACAGAGATCACCACAATGCAAGCAGGCATGACAAATATGGCAAAGACAATAATCACCACTTCTTGAATGTAGCTGTCCCCACACACAAGTTTTAACAGAGGAGGGAGGTCACAGAAAATGAAGTTGATCTCATTGCTTCCACAAAAGGAGAGAGTAAAGGCTGTGACAGTCCGAATAAAACCACTAGAAAAACCAGCCACATATGCCCCAGTTACCAAGCCTATACGGGCCTTCTCTGTCATAATAGTGACATAAAGCAACGGTTGGCACACAGCCACATAGCGGTCATAGGCCATGATTGCCAAGAGGTAGCAGTCAATGGAAGCAAAGAAGGTAAAAAGGAAGAACTGAGCTGCACAGCGAGCTTGAGAGATGGTTGTGCCATGTTCCCATAGTACAGCCAGCATCTGAGGGATGATAACAGAGGAGTAGCAGATGTCCACAAAGGAAAGGTGGCTGAGGAAGAAATACATTGGGGTTTGAAGTCTACGGTTCTTCTGGATAAGGATGATCATTCCGGCATTCCCCAGCAGAGTAGAGAGGTAGAAACTCAAAAATAAAAGGAAGAGAGGGAGCCTCCACTCAGGATGTTCAGTGAATGCAGTCAGAAAGAACTCAGTTACAAATGTGTAATTCCTTCCTGCCATCCATGTAGAGGTTTACCTGTGTGGGCTAAGACAAGATCCAAAGAAGAGAAACTCACAAGAGAAGAATAAGTCACTTAAGTAATAGAGTTTAAACTGAGTCTCTGACATGTAGTCTTTGACTACAACAAAGTTTGTAGACCAAGGAAGACTTAGAGAAATTCAGAGCTCACTCTAAGATAAATTAATACATTATGCATGTTTCTATTCTAGTAAGAATGGGGAGTAAGTGATTCTTGGATTGACAACCTAAATGTTGTATTTGCAACTGTTCTCCAATTAGGCACTTTATGCTATATGTAGCCCTTAAACTTTCTGTACCTCAATTCCTTCTTCTATCAAAAGGCTAATATACCTATGTGCCTATTGGTTGATATGTGTATTAAAACGGATGCAGAAGGACTCTGAAAAACTAAAACCACTACATAGGCATAGAATTGCTTGTTTAAAATTTTAAATGAGCATCTTCTGTTAGATTCTTCTTATTTAATTTTCAATAACCACTGTCACTTCATGCAAGATTTTCTTTGCAATGAAATTTCATGACAAATTAAATTTGTCTTTCAAGTGAAAAAATAGTGTAAAACACTAATGAATATGATAATTGAACTATCATTTCTTCTAGAAAAGTCATGCACACATATATTTCTTCCAAAGAAGAACAATATAGCTAAGGAATAATAAAAACAAAACTTCTGTATATGAAAATTTGTTAGATATGTCTTTGATGGTAGACACCAGAGGCCATGAATTTCAAAATAGAGGCTTTAGGGTTCCTAGACCATATCATCCTAAGTGTTTAAAGTATCAGTGCAGCTGTGTTTCTGTAGTGTACACACCTAAAAAGCCTTGGAGATGCACTGCTCTCAGCAGTATATTTAGAAATCTTCTTGGTTCAATTATTGTCATAGAGGTGAACTACCAGAGATTTAATCCCTGTCTCCCAAAACAAGTAACACAAAGGGATGCTCCCAAGAATAAGCTTGTGTCTAAATTTGTGTCTAATCCCCGGAACTTTTGAGTGCCTAACATTTTTGCATAAGTAACACAATGAGAACTCATCATAATAATAATATTGTATGCTAATCATCAAAGGGATTAGAATATATGTCATATTTCTTCTTAAGGGTATATGGTAACTTTTAATTCCTTGAAATGTCTTCTTTCCAAATGTGGCATACCAATTAATGAAATTATGTTGAGTAACCAGCAAATTTCTTTCACCAGTATTGTCCAAATGAGCATTCTATATTCTGTAAACAAAACAGCATGAGACAAAATATCTGCATTATTAATCAGCAATAGACTCTGCTTGTAGAAATATTTCTGTTTTCAGTTTAACTGCATGAATTCTTTATAGACAGCTGTTGTTCTATTTCAAACTGGATAAAGACTCTATACACACACACACATACACATACACACACACACACACACACACACACACACACACACACACACACACAGGCTTTAGCCTTACAACCAAGAGAGTAGACACTGAATTCCTACAAATATCTTACAAAACCCCATGATGATTGGTTGATTGTTCTCAAAGCCTTAAGATAACAGTAGTTTAATAATAAACAACATATATATTTGAAAGGAGAATAAAACAAACTATTCTGCAATCTAGTATTAATGAACCCTAGTGAGGAAGTCTGAATGAATGGCTTATGTAGCCCTTGAAAAAGTTCTTCAACAAGGCTGAAAAGAATGACTTTGGTAATTTGAACAACAAATGCTGCTAGAGTCAGCCCAGCGATGAACTAATCTGTAGGAGTTAGCAACAAAGAAAACAAGAATGTAGATACACAGATTATGAGTTTTCTTTACCTGAATTTTGCTGGTGCCTTTCTTGTTGTGGTGTTGCTATTTGTGGCCTGCTGTTCCAGGTGGTTCATGCATCCAGTTCACCATGCAGGGATGTAGGCAAGTCATACTTCATTTCTGTCTTTAATTCCCTTTACTTTCTTCTCCTTGCTAAAAATGCAGCACTTTCTCATAGTCACACCACCACTATGATTGAGATGGGTGACACCCAGTTCTTTTATGTCTTAACCTCTCTTCCCTCTGAACATTACCAAATCAATATCCTTGGCCCCAGTTTCCTGAGATTGCTTCAGATTCCTACCACAATAGTATGTCGCAGGGGACCAGCAAGTATCCCTAAACCTTCTATTCCAAGTGTTCTGAATATAAGAAGCTTGATATGCATCTTATCTTGTAGTCACTGTCAAAGTGCTGAAGTCTAATTAGCTCCTGGGGTAACTCTCTAGGGAAGGTGATTTTGTGACTTCCTAATAAGGTATCTAATATCTTTGAAAGTAGCTCTCTAATTTCAAACTCTCAAATTCCCATGACATGTCTTGCCAACTCTCTGCACAGTGTAATAAATAACTTGTTCCTAGACTTGTCTTCTTCCTGCTTTGCACAGAAAGAATATATTTTTGGAAGATATCACTTGGATGCCATTCTAACCAACTATGACTTGATTGGAAAATGATGTTCTTTCTTAAGGATGAGCTCTTGCTTGCCATGACCATGGCATGCTGATGATATATGTGACTGTGAAAGTTCACTGCTTAGTGGATATGATCAAAGCATATTATATACATATATAAAATGCCAAGGTATATGTGGTGTGGACACCTGTAATTTCAGAGCTCAGAAGGCAGAGCTATTGGCTCCTAACTATTGGGAATTCAAGGCCACACATGGAAACCAAATTACATCAAGACCTTGGTTCAAGAGATACAGAGAAGAGAGAGTGAAACTCATTAATTTGTTAATTAATATATTTCAGTTCAAAAAAGCATAGAGTGAATCAAATGAGGATTCACTAGTATTCACAAGTATTATGGAGTTCAGGAGTGAGTAGGCAGTGAAGTTACTAATGTCTATAAGGAAATTTTAGAAAATTCCCCAGGATGACTACAGCCTTCACCACATCTCTGGTCTGAAAATTCAAAGTATATGAGAAATTCTCAAAAACTCTCTGAAGGGTGAATACTAAAAAAAAAAAAAAAAAACTACCTCCATGGATTCTGTCATGGTGTATCCATCATAGGAAGTAGATATCTATATTGTTCATGATAATCTCAATACATTCTCATACAAGTAATCCTCCAAAACATATCTGAAGACAATTCCTGAAAAGATTTCTCTGGGAGTCTAGTACTACTTTACTCCCTGTGTGTGGTGCCACAAACTAAAAGTTCCAAGTCCCATGGTCTACATCCTTCTTATAAATAAATTTTCAAATATGAAGACAGAAAACATCATAACAATGACCTGCAAAGGTCTTCACTGATTTGACTGAGACTCTCCTGAACATGGACAATACATGGAGACTCTAGAATAGTTATGCTTTAATTACACTGTCATTAAGAATCCGTTTGGGAGCTTTTAAAATCCAGAGGTTCATATTTGAGTGTGTAATAATTAAATCAGAATGTCTGAGTATAGGAGCCAGATACCAGCATATTTTGTTTACATTCACTGATGACTACAATGTGAAGCAAAGCCTGAGAATAACAGAAGGCTCTGACATGTTCTCAGGTGTCTGAGGCAGATGTTTCAGGTACATGGTTTTAATGTTCCCACACACTTAAATCCAATGTTTTGCTATTTGTTCTTTACATAGAAAATCATACTCTATAACTGCATTATAAAGTACTCTGATTGAGAAAACACATTGAATTTAACCCTCAAATTCCTAAAAGCATTTAAGCAGGGACCTTCCATTTCTTTAGTAGACTGGTATTCATGGGGAGGGGTACCCTTTAGACAGTAAAGATTTAAAGAGGCTCAGAAATTGTCCAAATGCCAAACAGGAAAGCAGTAATTAATTTAATAAAACACAGAATCTTTTGTTTTTAATTATGATTTTATGCATGATTATGATTATATATGATTCACCTCTGTATTTGGCACCTTTAGGACACAGTGTGACTTTCTCCTCACAAATACTTCTACTGGGAAATGTTTTGGGTTGTAATTTGTAGAAATAGCATCCTTCCAGATGGTTCCTTGGGGAACTGTAAGAAGATAGCATCTGTTCTATGAAAAACTGCCTCTAGAGTCATGAAGTAGATCCCATAGCTGAGTCCCTAAAGTTCTATTTCCAAAGCAGTGTTGAGTATATTCATTTGCCTCACCACCCCTAGGTATTGGATAATCAGTTGCTCAGGTGATTGGAGCCCTGTTTTCAGGAAAATTAAATAAGTTCAATGAACTTCACCTATATAATTACGAACATTGAATCATTCTAAAATACATTAAAAATATCATATCATACCTCATAAATAGGCACATTGAAGCCAATGAGATGATTCTGTGTACAAATGTGCTTGCCATTCAAGCCTTGTAAAGTGAGAGTGAGTCAATCTCCAAAACACACATAAAGGTGGATGAAAAGAACACTCCATATAGCTACTTCCTGACTTCCACATGCACACTGGGGTACATACTTCTTCCCAACACAGGTGCATTAATAGTAAGAATAGAGATTGTAGAAGTGGCTCAGGAGTTAAGAGCACTAGTTGATCCTCTACAGGACCCAGATTCAATTCCCAGCACCCATATGGCATCTCAGAATCATCTATAACTCCAGTTCCAAAAATCTAATACTCCCTTCTATCCTCAACGGGCACCAAGCATACATATGGTGCATATACACACATACAAACAAATACCCATAGACATAAAATAATTTTGGGTGGGGTTTCTCTATGTATCCCTGGCTGTTCTGGAACTCCATAATTTAGAATTATTGGGGGATTTGCATGTCTCTGTCAGCATTTTTTCTTACAGTCTCTCAAATTGAAGGAGATGTGCTTATGGGTGTCACCAAAGCTACAGAATAAGTAGATTGTGGCAGAAAATTCTTACTAACCCTGACCAAGTGGCTTCACATTTTATTATGTATCAGCACAGTCCCTGGTGATGAGTTTAACTCACCTTACTCACTGATAGTATCACTTGCTTAGCCTTAGACAATCGAACAAGGACATGACCCTGTGTGAATTAATTACAAACATTAGCACTCTCTTCTTCCAAGTCTTCTTCCAAGTCACCTTTTTGTATAACTACTATAAATGGATACCTGGCTCTTTGAGACAAAAAGTCATGACCTATGATTGCGATGGGGCCCTGAGAAGTTTAGCTTTTATGTCTGAATATAAGTTCTCATAGCTAAATCTTCTTGGGTAGGTCATAAGCCATTTCAAAGCTTTGAAACAACTAGTGGCTCTAAATGTGTCCTTAGAAAGAACTTTGGAAAAGCTCCCTCTGATTCAGAATTCTTCTCATTTTATCACTGCTTTTTCTGCTCTCACTTTACATATTTTAGATCTGAAATTTTTTGTAGGTTCTCATAAGATATTAAAATTAAAAGGAGTTTTTATAAATCAAATAGCTCAAGCTTCCCAATTTACAGGCAAAACAATCTCAGGCCCCAAAATAAGAACATTGATGATTGAGATAGTTGATTTTCAAGCTGTGATAATTTAGGAACAATCTCATTAACAAATACTTTATCCACAAGTACCTTAGTTGTCACAAATTCAAAAGAAACCCCAGATACAGATGACTGAAAACTGAGTTTATTTTTCTTTAAAAGCTATTTGGGGGTGGGGTTCGAGGCAGGGTTTCTCTGTGGATTTGGAGGCTGTCCTGGAACTAGCTCTTGTAGACCAGTGTGGTCTCCAAATCACAATGATCCACCTGCCTCTGACTCCAGAGTACCCAGCTCTTTAAAATCCTCTATGGCTGTCCTCTTGACATCAAAAATACTCATGGAAATATGTATCCAGAGATGATTATTATTTGGTACTTTCCTTCTGAGCTTTCCCATTTTCATCAGAACATCTCTAAATGAACTTCAAAGAATGATGGAGGATCAAAGATTCCTGGTGATTTCTTATGCATCATGCTTGACCTCCTAGGATTTATATAAAATATGAAAACTTTGCCACTTACAAATTCATCTTCCAGGCCCTTCATTTCCATTCCCAAGCCTAATTATTCACTTTCAAAGTGCTTGCTTTCCATCATAACCAACACAAGACAAGATTTAAAAGAAAATAAAAGGACTCACCATACTTAATGTCGAGTTGTTTATGAAATGATTTAGATGTCAGCAGGATTAAAATCCAAATAGATACATAATGGTGTCATTAAGTGCTAGAGTACTCCTTTATTATGCACAAGAACCTAGGATCATTTACACACACTCCCAAAACAAAACCCAAGTAACCCAAATATGCAGATAGACTCTCAGAACATAGATTGATTATTACGATCATCTTACTCAACCCATGCCTCACTTGTAAGAAAAATAAACCAAAATAAATTACCATGGAATGACTTTATTGAAGACAATGCAGTAGGATGGTGTATATCATTGGATAAACAGACAAAGAGATGGTGTCCATACACAATTAAGTATTACTGAACAATCAAGAATGAAGTCATTTAAATGAAAGTTGGTGGAGCTAGCAATCATCATGTTAAGTGAAATAACCATATTCAGAAAAGAAAACTACTGCATGCATTCTCTTCTGTGGAAAAAAATATTCAAATAAAATCAGATATGAAAGCAGAAGGGGGCTATTTGGAATTGAAGGGAATCAACAGGAGGGACAGAGAAGAGCAAGAGAGAATTAGAGAGATACTATATCCAAGTATATGATATACATATATGAAAATGTCATAGATAAAACCATTGTTTTGAATAATTAGCATGCAACCATTTAAAAAGGAAGGCAATTTTCCTCTATGGGGGAAACCTAAATCTTTGTACATCTTCTCCTTTCCTTGTGAACTCAATGTATTCCAAAACTTCTGAGAAGCATACGGGTTTTATTCTCAAAGACCCAATATTGTCTTTATCATTCTGCAGAAATTTTCTGTAACACGTTTATAATTCATAGTTATTTGCTTAATGTTTAACCTGAAACAATTGAAAGGTAATATATACTAGTTGCCCTTTAAGAAAAGCTATTCATTTTCAAACAGGATTTTAACACAAAACTCTATTAAAATCAAATGGAGGGGAGAGGAGGAAGTGAAGGAGCAGAAAGGTTGAGTTGGGGAAGAATAGAGGAGAGCAGGATGAGAGATATCATAACAGAGGGAACCATTATTGGTCAGAGGAGAGATCTGGCACTAGGGAGATTTCCAGAGATCTACAAGGATGACACCAACTGACAATCTACTAAATGGTGGAGAGGCTACCCTAAATTCCCTTCCCCTATAATGAGACTGATGACTGCCTTATATGCCATCATAGAGCCCTCATCCAGTGGCTGATGGAAGCAGAGGCAGACACCCACAGCTATACACTGAACTGAATTCTGGAACCCAGTTGCAGGGAGGGAGGAATGATGATCAAAGGGATCTGTACCAGGCTGGTGAATCCCACAGAAACGGCTGACCTGAACAAGAGGGAGAACATGGACCCCAGACTGCTGTATGGGAGTCCATCATGGGACTGATCCAGACCCCTGAAAGTGGTTGTCAATGCAGAGGCTATGGAGCCTCTGGTAGTGGATTAGTATTTTTCCCTGGTGTTAAGAAGGGACTTTGAGAGCCCATCCCACGTGAAGGGATGCTCTCTAGGCCTGGACACATGGGGGAGGGCCTAGGCCCAGCCCAGGATGATGATGTGGAATTTGGGAAACCATGTGGAGGGCCCTACCCTCTATGGGGAATGGAGAGGGGAGGGGTAGGAGGCTAGTGGGGGGTTGTGGGGGAGGGGAGGGAGAGGGGAGAAGTGTAGGGGAGCCTGTAGCCACGCCTGCTTAGGGGCTGGCCACAGGTCTGCAAAAGAAAAGATAGCTATAACCATCAAAAAAAAAAGGAACATGCCATATGGTAAACTTTACAGCTTTCTCGCAGAGAAATCTATTTCTCTTTATTTCCTAGTCCCTATTCAATTAAACCAATGCTGGATTTAGAAGTGGATTTCGCTTTCCTCCTCTAAAATCCAAGCACATTATTTAACTAAACTTTAATGTTTCTGTATTGTATCAAAAAGCCAATTGATGTAATACAGAATAAAAAAAGAAGTTGGAGACTGTCTTTGTCTTCTCTTGGATCTTTCTCTCAAGGTGTACACCCTCTCATAATTGTTATGCTCTCATGGTTACATTCCCCAACATATGTACATACACAAGCAAACATTTCTCTGCTGTTTATGTCTGAGTCCCACACAGCCAATGAAGACCTGCTGTCAGCAATCCCTGGACACCCTGTAAAGAAAATGGGCCACACCTCCTTGACTGCACTGGATCCAACTTGCTCCATTTCAACTGACACTCTGGCCAGAGGTTCGGGTACTGACTTCAATCAAGTTGAGGATTTCAATTGAGATCTTCAATCAAGCGAATCCCATCTAACATGGACTGGATTCTATCCATTCAAGGCTTTCACTATACTAACATTTTCTTCCTACAGGACCCCACAAGGCTATCATCATCCCATTTCAGCAGGAAGTAACTTGGAGGATGCTACACCCCCTTCCCCCATTGTTGTCACTTAGGATAGTATATATACCTAGTTAGGGATAGCTTCCTATTGTTTATGGTTGGATTGGAAGGAGGTGTTCAGGCTTGGACACCTCTTTCAGATGACTTTAGGGTTTAGTTAAAATAGATAGTTAGGATGTGACATAAGCAGATTGTTGTGTCTTCTATATTTCACCTTTATGATTGTTAATTTTGGATACTTCACACTGTTCAGTTTTAATCCTCTTTTAGACTAAAAGGGGAATTGTAGGGGAACCTGTAGCCATGCCTGCTTAGGGGCTGGCTACAGGTCTGCCTGACAATGCCTACGAGGGCGTGGTCAGGGTTATGTAGAGTAAGAATTTGAGTTGGCTGGGTTTCACTTTCAGTTTTCAACCCCTTTTGGCTTGCATACAAACCGCTGCCACACCGACTGGCTAGGTCACTCTATAAGTAAGGCTTTTCCCTATTAAATACCCTTATATTTCTACTTGGCTCCATATTGGTAATTTCCCACTATAGAGAAGGGATTGACATGTGAAATTAGAATTTTGTAAAAGTTAAATTAAATAATAATAAATAATAAAAAAACAACAAAAATGGAATTCATTATATACATGATAATGTATTAATTAAAAAGCAATATTACTTTTAGAATAATACATTCAATGAAAGCATATCTTGTAGGTTGTCAGTTTTTATACATGTTTATTTTTATATTGATAATCATAGACTAGTTCTTTTTATTTAGTTCATTTTCTTTTACCATCTTGGTTTATAAACATTTTCAATCTACTCAACTGTTACAGAATTGTGGCAAAGATCATAGATTGATATAAAAAAAACTAAGTCAATAGAAAAGAAAAAGAATGGTTGATACTGATGGCTGATTTTTTGTTGGAAGATCTCATATTCATATATATATATATATATATATATATATATATATATATGAGTTATACCTCATTTTAGACTAAGAAATTAATTTGCATAAAACTTCACCAGAAGGAAAATAGGATTTATTCCAGGCAACTGTACTGGCCTGTCCTTGGTGTTGTGACAGGATATACCCTCAACAGCAGCTACTAAGAGCTCCACCTGTACACTAGGTTCCCTTTTAAAAGGTCTCTGTCAACCTCCCATATTTCTCTCTCTTTCTCTCCCTCACTCTGTCTGTTCTTCTCTCTATCCTTCTGTCCTTTCTCTCTCTTTTTCTCTCCTCTCTCTCCCCCTCTTTCCCCTCTCCTCTCTCCTGCTGCTCCTGTGTCTGGAGGCTGGTCTCCATCCTTCCCTTTCCCCCCTTTATAATCCCTTTCCCTAATTAAAAAAAAAAAAACCTCTGTGCTTGAAACCAGTTGTATGGAGTCTTTCTCTCATGTGCCACATTTCTTAAATTACAAAGCCGAGAACTCTGAAGAACAATGAAATATTTCCTTAATTTCAAAATGAAGATTTTATTTGTAACAATGTATTCCTCATTTTCTTGAAACTCAGATGAGACAATTTACAATAATGAAAATTTATGTCCAAATCAGTTACTACCTGATATAGGCTTTGTACTTAGAAGTGAAGGAAATGAATATTATACTCTGAGAGGTTTTTCAATTTTGTATAGGATCCCCAGTTACTCTTCTTCTTAAGCAAATATTTGCCCCAGAAAATAAGTTATGCTTAAACTATATATGTGTGGGGGGGTGGGTGGGTGGGTGTGTATGTGTGTGTGTACATGCACATTGTGCTGTGAATAACACAGGATGTTTAGTGAGACTGTCTTATAACATGGACAAAAGTGTGAGCAGGAACTGTGTTGTGTCTTTTAGCAACTACACTATACTTAGCCCTTGTAGAGGCCTCAGAATATGAAAGGTGGCTTATTTTATCTGGAAACTCTTAGCAGAACATGACAAAAAGAAGAAATATAGTAAATTAGTGAATATCAATATTGTTTAAAAAATTTGTCAATCAGGCCAGAGTAAATAGACAATTTAATGAGGCAGGGAGTTGGTGCTATATCATCATACTGCCTAACTATAGTGAACAAGCATTTATCTATCTCAAGGGAAGTGAAAAACTATTTTTCACAATTTAAAATAACCACATAATTTGACCTTTTAACAATTTGTAATGTAGATGTAAACTGAGAAAGAAAGGAAGTCCAGAATGATAGAGCAGGATAATAGTAGTTACAAGTGTCAAGTAGCTAGCTGGCAGTTACAAACAGAGATAACATTGAAGTACAACAGAATTTCAAGTATGAATTTCACCACTTTGTATTTTACACTCTTCAACACTAGCTTGCTTTCTCTGTCCAAGGTATACTATACCCCTAGGAAATATCAATATTGGGAACAAAAATGAAAGTGGTCCTTTCACTCAATTTTGCAAGGTTTGAGAAACCTGGAATCTACCAGTGACCTTTCTGAAGGCTGCCTTAACATCTTTGTTCCTCAGGCTATAAATAAGAGGGTTCAACATGGGGATGACCACAGTATAGAAAACAGATACTACCTTGTCTTCTTCCAGGGATTTTCCTGAGCTGCTCCGTATGTACATGAAGATGAGGGTACCAAAGAAAATAGATACAGCAGTGAGGTGGGAGATACATGTAGAGAAAGTCTTGACTCTGCCACCCAGAGACTTCATGCTCATGACAGCCTTGATTATGAGCAGGTAGGAAATGAGTATTACCAAAGCATTGGCCAAAATGACAAAATTCCCAAAAAGACAATGATAATCTCAGCATTTGTTGTGTCACTGCAGGCCAGCTTCAGCAGAGGTGGAAGGTCACAAAAGAAGAAATTGATGTGATTATTTTCACAGAAAAAAAGAGAAAAGGTACATGTGGTTCTTAAGATGGCCCCAAACAACCCACCACCATAGGCTCCAGCCACCAAACTCCAGCATCTTCTAGGGCTCATGGCCACAGTGTAGAGCAGTGGGTTACTAATAGCAACATAACGGTCATAGGCCATCACAGATAGCAGGAAGCATTCTGTAGCTGCACAGATGGTGAAGAAGAAGAACTGGGCAGCACATTGACCATAGGAGATGATCATTTTGTCTTTGGCCAGTGTGGCCAGGATCTGAGGGGTGATGACTGAGGTATAGCAGGCATCTAACACAGAAAGATGGCTCAGGAAGAAATACATTGGGGTATGGAGTTGGACATCTGCCTGTATGAGAATAATCATACCCAAGTTTCCCAAAATGGTGACCATATAGAAACTGAGAAACAACAGAAAAAGGGGAACCTGCCACTTGGGAAGGTCATTAAAGCCCATGAGAACAAACCTGGTTACTGTGGTGAGGTTATTCTTGGCCATTTAATCAATGTGAACTATTAATCTGTGAATGAGGATGAAGTAAAAGAGTAACAGTGACAAAATACACCAACTCCTTTTCACTCTGGTAGAAGTTGAGTTTGCAACTATGAGCTTAACATAATGCTTGTTTCAGAAATCTTGATCCATGCTTATTGTTCTGGAGCATTTCCTAAATTTGACAGAGCTCAGACTTATGCTGTTGTTTCTGATTCAGATTAATTTGGGCTTATATTTAGAAATTTCTGTGAAGAGAAGGCACAAGTGACCCTTAGGTTTGAAAGGAGCCAAAACAACATCTATTCCAACCTTATCTCGTGTATCACACATATGCCATATGCTTAAATAAAGACAGAGTCTGTCTGTCCATACATTCCACACAGTGATCTCAGCTTAGCCTTTTCTGACACTCAAATCCATCTAATGCCTTCTTTTCATGTAGTTCTTATAGATGTTTGAAGATGATATATTTTCTGTTCATGTTGTCCCTGTAGCACATATTTATATATTTTTCTAATTATGTGTTTATTTAAGTAGGCTGAGAAAAACGCCGTATCGGGAACAAGCAAGACATGACAGAGGCACTTGCAAACAGGCCTGATAATGTGAATTAGTCCCTCATATCCCACAGATGCCTGGAGAGAATCGACTACAGGCACTACAGAGAGTTGTCCCTTAATCTCCACAGATAGACTGTGTTCCAGAACACACACACACACACACACACACACACACACACACAGAGAAGAGAGAGAGAGAGAGAGAGAGAAGAGAGAGAGAGAGAGAGAGTAACAGTAGATAAATAAATAAATATTTCTTACATGGTCAACATATTTTTCTCTGAACTTTAGTCTTTTTGCATCTAGCTCAGAGGCTACCAAATTCAACATATTGTATTTTCATTATTCTCTTCATTATATGGCTTTGATAAAGTAACTTGCCCCCTTTGCCTCAATTTCTTACCTATAATATGGGAAAACCATGCCTGTATTATAGGGTTATTGTGAATGTTAAGTGGTTTCTTTGTTTATTTTTTTGAGACAGGGTTTCTTTGTGTAGCCTTGGCTGTCCTAGAAGTAGCTGTGTAGACCAGGCTTGTCTCAAAATCACAGAGATCTACCTTTCTCTGCCTCCCAAGTGCTGTGATTAAAAGCACACACCACCACTATCCTGCTAGGATTAAGTAATTTAATTTGTGTAAGAGGTATAATGTCCAGTTCAGAAAGACCTAAATATAGTCATTTATTATTATTATTGTTAATATTATTATAAATTTTATATATGTCTTATTGGTTCCTTTTCTGAGATACAATACATTTAACTCATAGAAATTCTCTATATTTACCTCTGTATCTAATTAATAGTGTATTTACAGATTACAGCTTGCTAGAGGACAGATACATATACATAGGCAACTTTGGCACAATAATTTTTGTATTCTCACTAAGTGAACTGATCCCTGTATTTCTTCTCGTCAAAGAAATCTTGTCTTTCATCCCTGTCCTATACAAGAACTTGATCTTCTCACAAGTTCTGTGGTTTGCTTCTTATTGGTTATGGAAATGGTAAATGATGTTTTTCTATTACAATTATATGTATCATGCAATAGAGAATTCTGTTGATTCTGGGAAAAGATTTCAACTATCAAGTGAAATTAATGTTCTTTTCCTATGCTTTATTAGTTTTTCAAGACAAACTTTGCATTTCCTACAATTTCTTATCTTCATATGTTCCAGATCTGAGTCACTTCATCTCCAGGCATGATAATGACCATTTTCCATATGCATTCTGTCTCTTCATGAAAGTTCCTAACATCCAGATGGTCTTTAAAGATTCTTCACCGGAACACAGATACCTCTCTCCTTACTTCAAAGGCATTGATACTTAAATAGGTTACTGACAATAAGATCCCTAGACAGACACTATTGGCACACTATTTATGGAAGGGAAACTGAAATCAGATATGAAAACTCCCCATTAGCTTCACATACAGAAGAATTACTGTCCATTTTAAAGATCCCTTCTTCCATTACCCTACATTCCTTCCCCAGAACCATTTGCCCATTATCTTAAAACCACATTCCCCACCATGAAATCCAGGTTGAAACTTGCTGACTGAAAGCTGCTAATTCTGTAACAAAATGTATGAGCACACAAAATATATTAAGAATTTATTTTTAAGAAGCTTAACCAGGAATTTTTTGGTGTAGAGACATGAGACTTTCATTATAAAAGCCATATTACTAAAAAATGGCCCATTTAATGTAATGTGTCTTTACCCTTTTCATAAATAATAATATCAATAAACCTATACAGATGCCTCTACACTCCATATTTTGACAAATTCCTTTGTGTGTTACATATACATTTATGTGCATTTTAGGTATGTAATTTTAAAAGTGATTTAGTGACAAAGAACCTTAATTTTTCCTAAGGATCAAATGTGGTTTTGTTTACATAAATTTCTAAGTTATCTTACAAAGTAAACTTCCATGGTGAGACTGATATATCCACTTTTATAAAATGCTATTTAAAGGGTTTGAGACACCATCCAGTTGGTTTGATCCTAGAATAAAGGAAGCCAACAGCCTTACTGAACCCATTTTACTATTAGTGAACATTTTGAAAACAACCTTGGGGATTTTTATGAGTCAATATCATAATTTATAATGCACAATAAAGAATATTAGATCTTAGAGGGGAAGACAAGGATATGTTATATAAAGAAATTTTAAAAAGAGATTAATCCTAAAAATTATACTTACTTCAACTTTCAACATAGTCTCCCCCTCTTCCTTCTAGTTCTTGCAAGGGTTGAGTACCTAGGTGGTTGGAGGGTTATCAACAAAGGAGCTCAAAAATAGTACCTTTTCTTATCTTACTAGAATTAGTCTCTCAAAACACTGCTACGTTCGGAGACTGACTAATGCCAAGCATGATAAAGTTATTATTTCCTTTAAACTTCATGATCCCATATTGAAATTTTCAGAATTTTACTTTTATTATACATATAAGGAAAATGAAGACCAGAGGTATTAAATGATTTGTCTGAAATGTCACTACTGAAAACAAAGGATCCCACCTTGATAACTTGAGTACAATTGAACTAATTCATGACTTGCTACTTTTCTGAACTCTGGCGCTTTGTTCATTGAGTACCTGCTCTAGAACAATCACAATGTAACATGTTCTTCACACATTATTTTACACAACTGGTGATTCTAGGGAAGAGTTGTTATTGCTGTCCTTGAGGAGACTAAGCTTTAAAAGATGGGGTCAAAGCAGTAATTTGGAATCTAATGTAGGTTTATCTTATTCCAAAGATGTAACTCTAATGTAAGTGGTTTCAGCATATGGACCAGAAGGAAAGAATTCACATTCTCAGAAAAATCTCAAAACTAAGCTCTATAATCTGGTAAAAAGCCTCTCTCAAGAAACTGTATGTTCTAAAAGGTACCTAGTGAACCCAATGACAAAGAAATGAAAACCTTTAGTTACAAAAACAAAATAATTTGTACATACCTGTGAATTTAGATGGAAACTGAACTCTAAGGATGGATATGGTACCCTAAGACTAGAAGATCTGGGTCTGGAGAGATACCTGATCAATTAATAGCACTGGCTGTTCTTTCATCTTTTATCACTGATTTGGATTCTCTCCTTAGAAGCCACATAACATCTCACAATCATCTACAATTCCAGTTCCAGGGTATCCGATGCCATATTCTGGCTCCTGCTGGTATCAGGCACATATGTGGTGCACAAATTGCATAAAGCAAAAACATTAACACACATAACTTAAAAGAAATTAAAAAGAGAAGGTCCAGTAGCAATTGCTTTATTGTCTCCCTAATTTTGCCTTTGCTGGTTTGTTTTGAAATGCCCAGTATCTTTCCTGGTTTCTGAGATGATATAATCACCCTGCTCAGCTTGGAGAACTAGGATTCAAATTACTAAAGGCATTAAGTATTTTTAAAAAGCAACTGAGATTACACACATGATTCAATGTAATAGGACCATTTGAGAATTTTTTGCATAGCAACTGAGTGAGTATTTAAAATGCATTTGGGGATGGCATGTAGAAGGTACACAATGGAAAATATTCCCCTGAATTATAAATCAGCCCAGAGACAAGTGCTAAGACTCCTGGGAAAAGCTCCCCCATTGTTTCTCTCAGGAAGAGGCTTATTTTTGCATCTTCTCCACATCTGTTAGTGGATAAAATCTAACATTTGAGATTCCATGGCAACTCCTAAGACTTCTAGGTTCTGGAGATCAACAGCAGCTTCTACAGGAAATAGGCATGTTTTGCTGAGTTAGTCAGTTGCCTGAAAGTCAGACCAAAGGTCTTCACCTAAAATTCTCTTTAGGCTATACATATTTTTATACCCACTGTGTAGTTATGACTCAAATCTGAAACCCAATAGTATTGACTTGCTGATTTTCATACAGAAGGATGATTTTTGACTTGACAAACAAGTCTAGGGTAGGATATTCAGCTGCTTCTGCACTGAGCAGTATGCTTTCCCACCCCTTCAATGGATCCATTTACAGAGTTCTCCAGCTACCTTTTTTTTTCTCTGTTTCTCATATATTTCCTGCCTCTGAAACCCACAGTCTTTATTGCTAGAAACATATAATTTGCATAATTGCATTTGTATTACGTAGTTCATAATTATTCATTAGGGGTAGTCTTGTTTCTTCAACTTCATGGTAGATTCTTACAGTCCAATAAACAGATGTCTTCTTCAGTTAGACCCATCCTAGCCTGTTTGCTTTCTCTTACTTGGTATCCTAAGATTGAAAATATTCTAGTATAAGGAGTGTCACTGATGTTATATACGTTCTAAGTATCAAGGTTTGGATAAGCATTTTGATATTTAGCAAGCATTTGGCCTACCCAGGGTTTTGAGATTGTGGATGCCAGGTGACAAAAAGATACGCTGCAAAGAAAGGAAGTTACTAAATATCAGAATATCTGATGTGTATCTTATAAATAATCCAATGTAGGCACATATATAACAAAAAGAAAATTGACAAATCCCAAGATCACACAAAACAGCTAAATGAAATAACACAGTCACAATACATAAACGAAGAACTAAATACTTAAATGAAGTATTTGAAATTTCCATTGTATTAAGTCAAAGAAAAGAGTATGTGGAAAATCTCACCAATAGAATGTGTAAAGAAGAGGATAGAATATATGAGCTGAAGATAAAGTACAGGAATGGAAGCAATTCAATGAGGACAAAAACAATGTTAATACAAAAGTTGGGTGAGTAAGATGACCCAATGGGTTATGGAGCTTGTTGCAGAGTCTTAAATACCTGTGTTCAATCCTCACAACCCACATGGTGTAAGGATACAACCCACCTCCTGGAAAGTTATCCTGTAATCTTCACAAGTATTTCCAGCACATGTTCTCCAAACCCAAAATGCATTAACTAATTTAAGACAAAGCAAAAAGGGAGACTTACAAGATATGTGGGAAACTATGAAAATTTCCCTCATAATCATGATGTGCCTAAAAAAGAAGGATTTAATTCTAAGGTATAGAAAATATTTTAGGACAACCAAGAAAATTTCCAAAAAATAAGGAAAGATATGTAATCTAGATAAAACAGGCATTTAGAATAGCAAGCAGACAAGACCAAAAAACAATTGAGATCTTTTATCATGTCATAATTAAACTATCAAATAAACAGAAAAAGAAGGAAATATATTTTAAGTGGCAAGAGAAAAACACCAAGTTACATATAAAGGCAACCTTATGAATTTCTCAATAGAAACTTAAATGGCTAAAGCTTGGAATGATACAGTTCAAGTTCTGAAAGACAACTACCTGTCAATCCAAACTTTATACTCACCAAAGCTATGTCATCATTAAAAGAGAAAAACAAACTTTCCATGACAAGAATAAGCTAAAGAAGTTCATGATCACTAGCCAAGATATTTAAGATTCTTGAAGGAAACCTTTGATTTGAAGAGAAAACGAATGAAAAAAGTCCATGATGCCACAGGAAAAAATAAACCACACTGGAATAATAGCGACATAACAGAGGAATAAGAAAGCAACTGACTCTACACAATCAACAAAATGACACGAATTGGTACTTATCTTCCCACAACAACGCTGAACATTACTTTTCTTAAATCTCCAATCAGAAGATAAAACCTACCAGATTGGACCAAAACCAGCAACATCTATTATCTCAAAGAAACTGTAACTAAGCACAGACGACAGTTGTGTCTTTATGGTTAAAAGATGGAAAAGATATTCCTCCAAAATGGGCTGAGAAAACAAGTAATAGTTTTGATTTTAGTAGCTGACAAAATGGACTCCAAACAAAAATTCAGAAGACAAAGGAGATCAATTCATAGTGATTAAGAGAACAACCCATCAAGGAGACATTTTAATTTTAAGCCTATGAGTACTAAACATAAGTGTATTCAGTTTCATAAAACAAATACTACTTGATGAACAGTCACAAATTAACCACAGCACAATAATAGTGATTGATCTCAGTACTCAAATTAATTGACACAACAACAACACACACACACACACACACACACACACACACACACACACACACACACACACTACATGGAAATATCTTAACTAAATGACACTGTATGCCAAAGGGTTTTCATTCACACTTATAGATCATACCATTAAAACACTATAAAATTCAGATCCTTAGCAGCTCATGGATCTTTCTCTAAGTGGTTTATGAATTAAGACCCAAAGACAAATTGACAAATAGAGGAAAATACTGAAACAAATGATTGTATTCTATATAATAACAATGGTGAAACAAAGCTATAAATCAGGAGTATGAGGCCATAAGATATACAGAAACTTAGAAGCTTGTGGAGATTAAACAATATACTATTAAATGATGAACAGGTTGTTGAGGAAATAAAAATGAAAGTTTAAAAATTCTAGAATTGAGTGAAAATACAGCATACCAAAATCTACAGGGTAAAATGAAGTAATTGTACAAAAAAGGTATAGGTCTTAGTGCCTACATTGAGAGAGAAGATGCTATTGTTCAAATAGCTATCTTTTTCTTCTTTAGTGCCATCCATCCATTGCTTACATACTCAATGTCTCTTTATATCCTCAAATGGCATGTGGTTCCATCCAAAGCATGCACACTCAGTACCAGAAGAATGAACATGGAAGGAAAATGTTCTGAGTGTTGAGTTCCTACAGCAAGATTCTAGGAAGATATTACTTGTATCTTAATGACTGTGAGCAAGAGTTGTTTTATAGTACATAGGCAGGTCACTGGGTTAGTTGTGCTGTTATTTTGGTTTTCATATGAAAATGTCAAACTATTTGTATAGTTATTAAATCAGTCTATACCCACCAATGTACACATCCTTTCTAATATGAAGCCATGTTGCTTTTAAAATTTTAGAAAACCAGGAAGCATATTCAGGTTTTAAACATGAAACTACTGATTATTACTGAAATTAAGCATCTCTCCATAATTCTAGTAGTTATTTGTAAATACTGTGTGTGGGTCAATATTTTTTCCTAGTCTAAATCTCTTTCATGTTTCTGCATTCACAAAAGATATTGAAAAGCTTTATTAGCACAACATGGGACAGATGCTGAACACAAACTCAATCAACAGAAAGCTCTCTTTAGTCATCTATTCTAATTTAACGGTCATTTCCACATGGAGGGAAAAGAGTAAGTGCCTCAAAAAATGGCACTGAGATTTAAGAGTTCACTGGCACAAAGCAATATGCTCAGTAAGAAAGATGTCCTTGAAGATGGAGAGAAGGATTGACAGTAAGGAGATGGGAGGTCATCCAAAAGACTCGGGTTCAGTTTCCAGCACCTCAAGGCAGTTCACAGCCAACTGTAATTCCAGTCCCAGGTGATTTGTTGCCCTTTTCTGGCCTCCTGAGGATACTGCATACATATGGTGCACCGACAGGCACACAAAACACCCAAAGTAAAAAAGAAAGCAAAAGAAAATTTAAAGAAGGTATTCTACAGTTACCTTTGATTATGTGAGGTGTAATAAATATATTTCCACAAACAAACATGAAAATTTGTTTGATTAATACATCTTCCTCTGTCCACTGCCTTTTACAACCCTTAGTTCATATTGTTATTGAATTTTTAAAAAGCAGCAACAGTATAGGGTTGATATCACAGGTATGAGAATGTAAAGAAAGGATCAATCTATACTGGCATGAGCTATCTAGGAAATTTTTTACTTATCATCTTACTCAATAATTATACTATATTTCAATTATGGATTGCTGCATTTACTTTGCATCCAAATATTTACCCAAATTCTTATAAGTGATTAGAGGCAAATAAGATTTACATTCAAACCACCCCATGCCTTGTCTGCTGCTGTATATTCTGAGTGCTGTGCATCTGGGGAAAATGTTTTCTTTATTACTAAAAGGAAATGTCATATGTGCCAACATCTTCTCATCTGCCTTTGAAGTTAAAAAGAAATGCAAATAGAAAAGTTCATGTGACAGAAATTTATTTCAAATGCAATTTCTGAGATCTCCTCTGATTTTTGAGGCCTGATGCAGGAGCTATTGTGCTCATAGGTCATCAAGTCTACTGTAAAGAAGGGAATGAGTCGCTTAATTGCCTGCTTCTGTGCTCTCTCACATTGCTAACCCTAAAAGCAGGATACTTGGAAGGCAGCTTCCAATGAAGTAGGCGATAGGGTGAGGAGGAGTGACATTGCACTGTCCTTCTGGAGCCAGAATTTACCCTTGGAGGTACCTTCCCATAGGTGAGGTGGCTAAATTGATTCTGAAGTCGTCAACATATCAATAAAGAAAGAAGAAAGGCAGTGAGTTATCAGGACAATTTGAAAGCTCTTTTATTCTAGCCCATCATAAAGAAAGACACTGCAATGGAAGGAAGAAGCCTGTATTATATATTTTACATATAAAAAAACAAAACAGCCAAATAACTCAATTCACAGGAGGCCTGAAATGTAATGTTTCACACAATAAGTACAATAATATGGACAGCAGTGAAGACAATATGGAAAGTATACCAGAATTTAGAGTAAAAAAAAAAATCACATAATCCCTTAGACCTTCTCTAAGTAATGGCATCAGAGAGCAGCAGGACATAATGACAAAAAAGAAAGATACTTCCATTCCTGGATAGAAAATTCATGACAACTTTTCTTCTTGCCTGGAACAACTTACCAGCATTCTCTCTGTTCATAGACTCATAATGCATATATTGCTGGTTATCTATCAGGATATTAATAATATGCATACAAAATTGACAATGAGGAGAGATCATGTTACTCAGCTCTATATACTCTGGGACACCTGCAGTCTATTAGTGACCTTTCTGAATGCAAATTTAACATCTTTATTTCTCAAGCTATAGATCAGAGGGTTTAGCATGGGGATGACCACAGTGTAGAAGACAGACACAACTTTGTCTTCCTCTAGGGATTTGCCTGAGCCACTCCTTATATACATAAAGGTGAGGGTCCCAAAGAAAAGAGCCACAGCAGTGATGTGGGAGACACATGTGGAGAATGTTTTACCTCTGCCACCTGAAGACTTCATTCTCATGACAGTCTTGATGATGAGAAGGTAGGAAATGAGTATGATTAAGGCATTGACCAAGATGACAAAATTCCCAAATAAAACAATGATAATCTCAGCATTTGTTGTGTCACTGCAGGCCAGCTTCAGCAGAGGTGGAAGGTCACAAAAAAAGAAATTGATCTTACTGTCTTTACAGAAGGAGAGGGAGAAGGTACATGTGGTTCTTTGAATGGATCCAGACAACCCACACATATAGGCTCCCACTACCAAACTCCAGCATTTTCTAGGACTCATGGAGACAGTGTAGAGCAGAGGATTGCTAATAGCAACATAACGATCATAGGCCATCACTGCCAACAGAAAACACTCTGTGCTTGCACAGAAGGTGAAAAAGAAGAACTGAGCTGCGCAGTGACTATAGGCAATGACTGTTTTGCCTGTGGCCAGTGTGGCCAGGATCTGAGGAGTGATGACTGAGGTGTAGCAGGCATCCGTTACAGAGAGATGGACATCCACCTGTATAAGAATGACCATGCCCATGTTCCCAAGGATGGTTATAAGATAGAAGATCAGAAACACTAGGAAGAGAGGAATCTCCCACTCTGGATGGTCAGTAAAACCCACAAGAATAAATTCAGTTACTGTGGTGAGATTATTTTTTGTCATATTAAGTGTGAACTGTTTAGTCATCAGAAGATAAAAGTGTGTTGTAAAGAATCCAGGACTGAAGACCAGTCGTTTCTCTCTAGTAGGTATTAAGTTTGTATTTCTGAGCTTACTTACACAAGTGCTTTTCAGGAATTGTTGAATTTGACTGATTTTCCTTAAACATTTCCAAATTGTATGAGGTAGCTCTTCAGTTGCTCTTTCTGCTTCAAATTAATTCTAGTTTACATTTGTAACTTTCTGTGAGGACAAGAGAGATGATTCTCAGGTTTGGGGAAGACCAAAATGCCCTTTTGTACCTCTGTTCCCACCCCATTACTGAAAAGTGTCTTCTTTGCTGCATATATTCATCTGCCATCCATATGAGACTCCCTATCCTTAGGCAGTCCAACCTGTTAATTCTCTACTTGAAGCTGAATCCTGACCCTGTCCTCCCTCCCTCCCTCCCTTCCTCCCTCCCTCCCTCCTCCCTCCCTCCCTCCCTCCCTCCCTTCCCCCTCCCTCCCCCATCTCTTTTTCTCCCACACACTGACCTCAGCTTTTGTCCTTATCCAGAAATCAGTGTAACCTATTTTTTTTATGAAAGCCTTAAAGAAGTAGAGAGTGGATGAGCCTGTTTTTTGTGTGTTGAGTAATCCTTTATTACATACATCCTTATATTCTTTTTACTATTATATCATTTCCAGGATATTGCCTATTCAAATAATATTAGAACTACTTTTTTCCATTTCAGTGTTTACCATTCCATTTCAAAGATCCATCACATTTAACATACTGTGCTTCAAAAATTTTTTCAGTTTGTAGCTTCCAAATTGAAATACATCCAAACTCACAGTTTTCCTATGCTTTAGCTCTGTGCCTTGTGTATCATTATTTAATCTTATTGTGCCTCTATTCCTTTGTGAAATCATTTGTTTTCATTGTTAATTCTTTTATCATTATTGTGATATTTTATACATATTCATAATTGTTCTTTACTCTTGCCCATTTACCCTAGTGTTCCTTCCTGTCCCCCTGCAGGTTACTGTCTTTCCTTTTATCAATTACTACTCTCTCTGAACAACATAGGCTCCACATATCAGGGGAAAGAAATGATACTTTGATTTTTTCCCCCATAACCCTTTCTTCTTTCCCTGTCTCCCCTAGCCAGGCCCCATCCTCTTGCCCCATAGTCCCCTTTCTATGTTCATATCATTCATATATATAATTGTGTGTACATGTGCATATATGTGTGTTCTTAAATCCATATTCTTATAATTTGTAATCATAATAAGGAAATACATTTCTATATTATTGGGGTATTGTCAATGCTAAATAATTTAATGCTGGAAGGAGAGTAGAGCAGTGCTCACCATAAAGCAAGAGCTAAACAGTGCTGGCCATTATTATTTTTGTCATTGTAATCATCAATTTTAGATAGCATCTACTGACAATAATGTGTTTCTTTCATATTTTACTATACAGTTTCATATATCTTTAAATAATATATGTTTTGCACATATGTAGTCAAATATATATGTGTGTGTTTCAATATTTAGTGATTAAAATTTGTACTCTTACTAAAGAAAATAAATACTTTTCTCTAATTCCTGCTTACTTTCTTCTCCATTTTAACAACTTTCACTGTTTTACCTCATTCATGTAACACTCTGTATCACTTGAGTTAAATCTTCTACACCTTTTCTATGGGTTGGTTATTAATAATGAGAGATATTTTTTCTTATTTTTATAGAATAATACCATACATTAAAATAATAATAGTGCAATTGCAGGGATTGAGGAAAACTTGCCATTATGTTTCTGCTGCTTCTAAAGAAAGTATTCAAATATGAGTAGAATGAGTACATTTTCCTTGAACTGTATTGATTACTTAAATAGATTATATATAATTTTTAATATACTGTCATGACAATGTTTGCATTTCATAAAATATCTTGTTTCCATTCATATCACAACACATGCTTGTTCTTGACTATTCTGTGACTACAGTCTGGATCCTCATGAAAGTGCCTTCAGACTTTGACTGGATCTGTAAAGAAGCTTTCAAAGACATTTCTACTGTTCTAGAACATTCTGTTTTGAATATTTTATAGGCAGTTGACAGTAAATAACTAGGAGGGTGACACCAGGCTCAGCTGTGGATGTAACATGATGTAATATTGACTCAAAATATAAAAATTCTTCTGAACTTACTTGAGATGGAACCAGAGGCCCATCTAAGACTCTTGCTTGATTCCACTCTCCTTTCCTGGTACTCTTGAATCACTTGCCGAGTATTTTGACACCATGTCATTATCCAATTCAGATTGGAATTTATTAACTCAAAGTCCTTGAATCTACAATTAAATTCCTGAAGTCATTAAGAATTTATTTTCAAGCAAGAATTTTCCTTGTTGTAACAACATGAAACTTTTGTTTCACTTTATATTCATAGTGTGGAAAAATATCCCTGTGGTTAATTGGAAGCTTCTCACTTTGAAACAAAGAAAGAATGTGGCTAATTTTCAATATCTTTCTCATGATCTAATTCTTAAATTGCTTAATTACATTTTGGCCTCTTGACTGGTATGTGGAATCCTTGTAATTTTGCTGTTTAAAGAACCTGAGCAAAGACTAAAGGGCAGCACACTGAGTGGAGATGCAAATGCAACCATACTAAGACTCTCTCTCTCTCTCTCTCTCTCTCTCTCTCTCTCTCTCTCTCTCTGTCGCTCTTCTTTCTCTCTCTGTCTTTCTATCTCTCTGTGTCTCCCACATTCCCTGTCTCCAAACCCACATCATATTAACTTTCTTACTTGCTTCATGAATGCATTATGGACAATCACAGTAAATCTCAAAGAGGCTATGGAACTTGTTCATCAAGCTTATTTGAATAAAACCAAACCCTGTACTCTTTTGATCACATTGAATTTCTATCTTCAGAAACAGAATTGTATGCATACCTCTGTCAAAAACTTAAACACAGACACATACTTCTTGAATATCATTAGCAAATAATAATTAGGTTTTGCTTTGGACTTTTGTAGTAATTTTGTTTTTTCTCTCTTTCCTGGTTATGAGTTGACATAGACTGTTTGCCCTGTGTTTTCCTTGGTGTGTCTTTAGGTAAATTGCTTAACCAAGAAGCAAGTATGAATGAATTTTTCAACAACCTAGAACTGACATTTTTAAAGCTGGCTGAGTTTGGTTATTTCATCTAAAGACAATTTTCATGATATTTTACTGAAGAAAAGTTTTCAGAGGCCAGCTAGTATGTTCAGATTTTGTGTAGTATTATTTAAGTTGGGGTTTGAGAAACTACAATTTTAGATTGTGGCCAGAGTAGAGAGAGGCAATAAGTCTCCTTAAACACAAAACTGCTTACAAAAGAGAAGTAAAAATTCTGTGTCCAATGACCACTTTTTGTTAGTTCTTTGAGAGTTTTGTGAAAAGCATTTTGATCATATTCATCCTCCTGTGCCAACTCCTCCTAAAGCCACACCACTTTATCTTTATAGGATACAGCTTTGTATCCTGGTTTTTTTGTTTAAACCCATCAAGTCTACTTTGTGCTTCATATATACTCTTGAATGTGCAACCATTACTGAAGCATTGTCTAAAACCTGATTCTCCTTCTTCCAGTATCTACCAATTGCCAATAGTTGCTAAAACTTTTTTTCTAGTAGAAAGTGGTGAACACATACACCTACAATTGGTTGATGTAAAGATAATAAGAAACTTCAGAATGTTCAGCCGTAATCAGAGATATATACCACACACCCTTTACTTCCACAGCTCAGGGATGATTGCAGAAGGGGAGACAGAAAGAGTAAAAGAGCCAGATGTGATGGGCGACTAGAAGGATAATGCGGATTTTAAGAAAGCCAAGGATATGTGTGGGTTGACAGTATTACCTGTAATATGTTTTGATTATACCACACAGAACATAAGATGATGAGGTCTCTCAGGAATCCCTAGGGGAAGAGCAGTGTCTTAGCCAAAAGTAAAGCAGCAGAGAACAGTGGGACCTAAACCTCACACTTTAAATTGTAACCTTACTACAATCTCTTTCTTCTTTTTCTTCCAATGGATGAATATGTTTGGTTACATTAAAGCTCAACAGAGCTAAATTCCTAACTTCTGGAATTAATGGCTCAAAATTATTGCGCATATGCATTGTGTTCTTACTTTGCTTCAAGCACATGCTAAGCACTTTTAAAAATGTTATTCCTAATTTACCTTCACAGTAACATTATGAAGTAACAAGAGTCAAACTTATTTTGGATATGGAGAAACTGAGCTCTGGGTACAGTTATTTTTCCAGACATGCTACAACTAAAAAGAAAAGCTTTTTAGATTCTACTTTGGGCCCCACACTGCAGTTGAACTTATTTAGGCCATCTTTCTTGACCAATCACAATATGATGTGTTCTGAACACATTAATTTACACAATCCTATGATCCTATGAGTTATTTTGTCCTTGAGGAGACTTGAACTCGTATAGTTAAATAAGTTTCCATGCTAGTCAGTGAAATGATTGGCATCCTCAAAAAATCTTTCTTTGTGGAAATAAGTACTCAAATGTACAAGGTTGCTTCCCCCTAGTGGATGAATGCAGCATATGATAATTTAGAGGGAAATCTTGTGTCTAAACTCTATAGTCTAATATCAGGCCCATTCACATGAAATTATGTTTTTTTTTAAGTTTCAGTCAAAACATAACTCAGTCTTACCTACTATATTCCTAGGATAAACAATGTTCCATGAGATAACAGTTTCCAATAGCCAAGGCTAAATCTCCCAGGCACCTTTCCTAGATTGTGTGTGACTTATTTTAGAGCCATTGTCTTTCCAGGGTTTCCAGGGCAATAGTTATATGAAAATTACTTGGCAGAATCATCTACACTTCTGTGAGAGCAATAAAGCAGAACGGTTTCCCTTGATCACAAATCAGCTTCAGAGATGCTTCTGGGGCTTCTAAGAAAAGCTAAACCCTGCAGAGAGAATACAACCTGGAAGACACTCATTATCTCATTCCTTCGACTCAGCTTAGAGGATAAAAGCAAACCTTTTGGGATTACATGGAAACTCCTAAACATCCTGAGTCATACAGCTCAATAGCAACTCCTTCAGGGAATAAACTTTTTGGCACTGAGTTAACCTATGTTCTGCTCAACTTGTTATTGAGGAGCTTGAAGTTGAGGACTTTCCATGAAGGTCTTTTATACAGTATTCACCCTCAATCTTGCTAGATACGCACAAGTCAGTACATGGCAGTTCCAGTATCGGCTAAGTATTTCATAAGGAAATGTGATTATTGAATCGGGGAGTATTGAGTATGGGTAGTCTAAATGCACTTCATTTGCTTCAGCTCTGAGTAGCACATCTGCTACCCTGGCTTAAAGATAAACTTCCAGAATGTCTGCAATCACCTTTCTCTCTTCCATTTCCTATCATTTACTTGTCTCTGAAATCTACATTCTCTTTGTTAGAACCATTCAATTTGCTCTGAGTGTCAGTTGTTCATCATTGGTCCTTAGTGATTTGCCGCCTGTAGCACACAGATGATTCCTAGAGCACCTTGCTCCTCACCCTCTGCTCTGTTTACTTTTATCCACTTAGAATTGAGGTCTCAGAGCTCTTCCAGTAGAAAGGACTCTCAAAGATACCCTCACCTCATTTCCTTCTAAATGACAGCACCTGGATAAACTTTTTGATGCCTAGCAGGCACTCAGCCTAGACAGGGATTTCAACTGCAGATTCCAAATGATTTAACAATCTATTACAAGGAACAGAAGCAGCCTATTAAATACTGGGACTCCTGAGAGTTAGCATGGGCAATTGTAAGTGTCAATGCATATTTTTTGGCAATATTGGTTGTTATTTTCTGAAAGAAAACATTGAAGTGACTCTGTGGTGAGTTAGTCTGTTTCCCCGGAAGTTTGTACAGTACAGTGAAAATTTGGGGCAGAGTAGAGGAAGAGGATGGACATCGCACAGTCAACAGTGATGAGACAATTAATTCTGGAACTGGGCAGGTACAGGTGGTAATAGAAGTTACATAGCATCTATTACCTCCTCCCTTCCTTTTGAATGACTGGAATGGATACCTGGAGCACTTTGGTTAATTATTGTTGTTGTTATTAAAATTAGACATTATGTTAGAAGTTCTGCTTAAGGTATACGGAGTTGCTGTACCTTACACTTCCTTTTAAAAAGACTTGGAGCAGGGAAAGTGGGTGTTTCACCAGCAGAGTGCTCACAGAATACTGCACTTTAGAAAATGAAGCAGGAAATGCTTAAGCAAATTTTCTTTTCATCAAGAGTCCAATGTTGTCCTGTTCCTTTTGAAGCATTGGATGTGAATTTTAGCAGACATTCTTTTTTATAAACAATGGATTAGGATTTTTGTATGCCATGTCAATCATTCATTAACTACATACCATCCTCAACAGATTGGATGTGACTTCCTAGGCATGTCTAGAAAAATAATTAATGGAGTAAATTCTCTAGGAAATGATGTAGTTATGAGCTGTTTATCGTCAATATTCATATACGGCAGTGGTTCTCAACCTTCCTAATGCTGTGACCCTTTAATATAATTCCTTATGTTTTGGTAACCCACAACCATAAAATTATTTCATTGCTACTTCATAATAGTCATTTTGATACTGTTATGAATTGTAATGTAAATGTCTATGTTTCCCAATTGTCTTAAGTGACTTCTTTAAAGGTCATTCAACCCATATAGGGGTCATGACCCACAGGTTGAGAACCACTGAGCAAGAGACTAATCTAGGATTTGAGATTTTTAAATGCCAGATAGAGTTTGAGAATTAAAACATAAGCCTTCTCATGATATGATGTTGTTTGAAATAGACCACCTGGAAGGCAAATAGAAGAGATCATATCTCTCTTGAACAAATCATGCATGAAGTCATCCAGATCAAGTATTACAGTTAGATGTTGTTCCATTTTATTTGATTATTTAATTTTAATGATTTGAACTTAGAAAGTTTCAGTACCAAGTCTAGTGGATTTATAAATATTGAAGTAAGTATAGAAATGTCTACAAAATATATGCTAAGATATCAAAATGTATAACAATAAGTTGTATAAAGTTTATAATTTGCATTAATTTTGTATGAAGAATTGTTCCAAAAGTGGCATATTATTAGGAATAAATTATTCCAACAGGAAACAATGTAAGAAAAAAAAGGAAAAATAGGTAAACACAACCAAGAAAACTTGGGAAAATAAAAATGGGGAGACAGGTAAAAACTATCCTGACATAAAAGCTTAGTGTAAAGATAAAATAAAATACATTTTTGAAAGAATTGGAAATATATCTCTAGATCAAATAACAAACCTGGAAAACACATCAAAGTGTGCACAAGAAGCATGTGTACAGTGAAGGTGGTGCCTTACATCCTTGAAGGAAGAAATATTTATTCAACCTCTGATGGTAGAAGTGGTTAACCCTTTGGGGAGAGAAGTTTGAAGTGTATCTCATGACTTAAAAAGCAATTAAAGTGGATCCAGAAACAAAACAACAGAATAAAATATTTCACTTTTCACAAGAATTTTTTAATTTTTAAAATTTTATTTATTTATTTTACATCCCATTAACATTTCCCCTCCCTCCTTTCCTGCATTCCTTCCCCACCTCCCATCATCCCTTCCTTAATCTCATCTTCTGTTTCTATTTAGAAAAGGGTAGGCTGAATAGCATGGAGCATGTTGTGCTCCCCACCCCTGCCCAACAAAGCCCCAGAAACCTGGGGGCAGTCTCCCGACACCCAAACCATCCAGCATCACATCTGCTAACTTTGGAGCCTTGGCTGAACCCCCAGCAGGAGAGGTGAGTATCTGGGACAACCCCCCCCAGCTGGAGGCCTATAACCTCTAAGTCCTAATCACCTGGGGCACATTGCATACACCATCCACACACACCAAAGCCCCAGAGACCTGGCAGCAGTCACCCCCAGACCCCAAACCAATCAGCACTGCATCTGCCACCATTGGAGCTTTGGACCTGCCCCCACCAGGAGAGTTAAGAGCCTGGACCATCCACCATGCCCACGCCCCCAGCAAAGTGGAGGCCCCTAACACCTAGGTCCTAATGGCCTGGGATACTTTGAACTCCCCATCCCCACCCACCAAAACCCCACAGACCTGGAGGCTCCCTCCCTATGCCCAAAATCATCCCACACTGTATGTGCTGTCATTGGCATCTTGGCCCCACTCTCACCTGGAGAGGAAGAGTGACCACATAAGCCACAGGATCCACCTAGACAAATTGGAGGAAGAGAGATTCCCTGAAACTCAGGCTCCACTTGCATCCACTGAAGGAAGAGATGGGTAGAAGACAGTAAAAGAACGCATTCAAGCTTCACAGTGGTGGTGCATGCCTTTAATTCCAGCACTCAGGAGACAGAGAAAGGTGGATCTGTGTGAGTTCCAGACCAGCCATATCTACAGAGAGAGAGAGTTCTAGGACAGGCTCCAAAGCTACAGAGAAACCCTGTCTGAAAACAAAACAAAACAAAACAAACAAAAGAACACATTCAGCAACTTAAGGAGTGACATGACACCATCAGAGACTAGGGGTTCTACACCAGCAAGACCTGAATATTCCAACACAGATGAAGCAGAAGAAAACAACCTTTAAAAAGCTTTATGAAGATGATAGAGGCCCTTAAAGAGGAAATGAGAAACTTCCTTAAAGAAATGAAGGAAAAGACAACCAAAAAAGAAGAACTCAACAAATCCCTTAAAGAAAGCAAGAAAAGCAAAAGAAAGAAAGAAAGAAAGAAAGAAAGAAAGAAAGAAAGAGCAATAGAACAGGGGAAGGAATCAGTTCAAACAGTACAAGACTTGAAAAATGAACTATAAGAAATTAAAAAAAACCACAAACTGAGGAAATAATGGAAAGATAGAATGAAGTAAACAGTCAGGAACCACAGAGTCAAGCATAAGCAAGGAAATACAAGAGATGGAAAACAGGATCTCAGGTGTTGAAGATACATTAGAGAAATAGATTCATCGACCAAAGAAAATGTTAAAACAACAAATTCTTTACACAAATATCCGTGAAAAGACCAAACCTAAGAATAATAAATATAGAAAAAGTTATAGAAGTCCAGCTCAATGGCAGAAAAGACATATTCAACAAAATCATAGAAGAAAACTTTTCCCATGTAAAGGACACTCCTATTGAAGTAGAAAACACTTACAGAACATCAAATAGACTGAACAAAAAAGTCCCTTTGCCACATAAAACATAAAGCATATTAAGAGCTGCAAAGGAAAGGGGTCAAGTAACATATAAAGGCAGATCTATCAGGATTACACCTGACTTCTCAAGGGAAACTTTGTAAGCAAGAAAGTCCTGCATAGATGTTCTACAGACACTAAGAGACCATGGATGCCAGTTCAAACTACTATACCTAGAAAAACTTTAAGTCACTATAGAAGGATAAAACAAGATATTCCATGACAAAACCAGATTTAAACAATACATATATACAAATCCAGCCATACAGAAAGTACTGGAAGGAAAACTCCAACACAAGGAAGTTAGCTACACCCACAAAAACATAGGCAATAGATACTCCCACATTAATGGTCTCAATTCACCTATAAAAAGATACAGGTTAACCAACTACTACCAGACAGAAAATTAACAGAGAAATAAAGGAACTAACAGAAGTTATGATTAAATTGGGTTTAACAGGCATCTATAGAACATTCCATCCAAACAAAAAATTATACCTTCTTTGCATCACCAATGGAAACTTCTCTAAAATCAACCATATACTGAGTAACAAAGCAAACCTCAACAGACAAAAAAAATTGGAATAAACCCCTGTATCTTATTGGATCACCATGGTTTAAAATTAGAACTTAACAAAAGCACAAATTCCAGAAAGCCTACAAACTGATGGAAGTTGAATCCCCCTCTCTCTCTCTCTCTCTCTCTCTCTCTCTCTCTCTCTCTCTCTCTCTCTCTCTCTCTCTCTCTCTCTCTCTCTCTGTCACACACACACAATAACACATATACAAATAAGTGAAAGTAAATAAGTATTTTATTATTGTTATTATTTATTTAAAAACAACCTTATTTTACATACCAACCTAGTTCCCTCTCCTTCCTGTCCTCCTTTTCCCCCCACCTTCTCCCACCCCACCCCCATCCACTTTTATAATGTCATCGAAATCTAGTAAATAATTCAATTGGGTAGGATAATTCCTGTCTACCAAACATAAAGTCCTATGTTTGATCCTGAGAGTTGCCTAAGTCTAGCAAGTAATGGAGACCTTTAATTACAGCAATCATAAGGTAGAGGAAGATCAGAAATTCAAGGCCATCTTCACCTCCAAGGTCATCCTCACTTCTTAGAGAGTTTGAGGCCATAGTAGACTACATAGAACCATGTCTCAAAAGGTTTTTATTTAAAATTCAACTAAAAATTAAATATATTCTAAATTTTGAATCTCAAATGAATACACTGTTTGGAATAACATAGTCGGTGTTTTAATGCTGTTTCCTGCAATTTACGTTGATGTGAATAAAAGATAACAGAGTTTGATGGACAAATAGATGAATGGATATATTAATGAATCTATCATATTTATTTAATGAAGTAAATGTAGCAAAACATTAACATTAATAGTCCACACTCAAATCTCTTCTTCGGCTGACCTTTACACTTGTTCTTGCTTCTCCCTGGATCTAAACATTCTCACTTCTTATAAACCCTGGATCATTTAAATATTGGGAATAGTGTAATTAAAGAAGTCCTAAAGTGCTGGCATTAGAAAATAGATGCCCAAGGTAGGAAGAGGTTAGGAAACCTTGACTCTGTTAAGAACGTTCCTTAGTGCTTCCTTCACTTCCTTGTTCCTCAGGCTGTAGATGAGGGGATTCAACATGGGAATTACTGTTGTGTAGAATACAGACACTACCCGATCCTTTTCTGAAGCCTGGCCCGAGTTATCTCTCAGGTACATGAAGATGAGGGTGCCAAAGAAGAGCGACACTGCGGTGAGGTGGGAGGCACAGGTTGAGAATGTCTTGGCCCGGCCTCCTGCTGAAGGGATCCTCAGAATGGCCACAATGATAAACAGATAGGAAACCACAATTACCACCATACAGGCAGGGATAACAAAAATGGCAAACACAATGATCACCAATTCCTGTGTGTAACTCTCACCACAGGTCAGCTTTAACAGAGGAGGAAGGTCACAGAATATGAAATCGATCTCATTGTTTCCACAAAACGAGAGGGAGAATGCTGAGATTGTCCGCACCAAAGCACTGAGGAGGCCGGCAACATAAGCCCCAGCCACAAAACTTAGAAGGGCTTTCTGTGTCATGATGGTGACATAAAGCAGAGGTTGGCACACAGCCACATAGCGGTCATAAGCCATGAGGGCCAAGAGGTAGCAATCGATGGAGCCAAAGAAAGTAAACAGGAAAAACTGAGCAACGCAGCGTGCATAGGCTAAAGTGGCCCCATGCTCCAACAACACGGCCATTGTCTGAGGAACAGTGACTGAGGAGTAGCAGATGTCCATGAAAGAGAGATGGCTTAGAAGGAAGTACATGGGGGTGTGGAGCCGGCGATCCATGCGGATCAAAACAATCATGCCTGAGTTCCCCAGTAAAGTGAAGAGATAGATAAATAAGAACAGGTGGAACAGAGGCAGGCCCCGTTCTGGGTGTTCAGTGAATGCTATGAGAAGGAACTCCGTCACTAAAGTGAGGTTCACCTCGGCCATGAAGCCAGTCATACCTGAGAGAGCATTAGAAGCAAGTCAGGATGCTGCACACAGGATGTGCTTCCAAGTACGGTGCTCATTTTTGAACATATGAAGGGATTTAAACATGACAGGTATTAATTCCTTCCTTCAAGGGTGTTCTGTGATATTCATCCTAAAATATTGAGGGGAAGATAAAACATGCAAACGGGTATCCAACAAGAGAGTGGTTAATTTCACTTGCATTGAAAAGTAGCAGTGTGAGCCCTGCAAATCTAGCCACTTTGTGGTCATTTACCTACCATGAAGCTGACCATCTCAGGATTCTGACCTATCTCCTTGATAGCCTAGCTTCCCCCCTATTTCCAGCCCTCTTCATCTCTTCTCCGGGTTAAATCCACAGCCATGGAGCTAATTGTTCTCCCCTCACTCCTGAGTCAAAGTAACTTCTTACCAATTATTGCCACTGTTCTGAATTTAATATCAATTAAAATCTTGTTGTTTCTAAGACTTTAATCCTGATCATTTCTCACCCATTTGAGATAAATCTAGTCACGGAACCCTGCCAAGAGCAGGAATTACTTAGCAGCCTCAACCTGTTGGTACTCTCTATGATATTCCCCCTACTTTCTTCCTTACTTCCTTACTTCTCAGTCCTGGCACACAGACACCCCATTCTCCCATAATTTCCACAGAGGTACTGAATTATCGGCAGCATTAATACTCCTGCCTTCACTGATGTCTGTATGCTTCAAGCAGAACATCACTTCTGCCTAGAGCATCTTTCCTTTCCTGTCCGCAGGGTCATCCCCAGTGCGTACACTGATTCTCATATCACAGGGTTTTTTATAAGAAGCTTCCCTTCATTATTCCTTTCCCAGACAGTAAATGTCCCCTGGGAGTTCATCCCTCAGTAACAGTTTACCATAATTTATAGAATGAAGTTATTAAATAAGATGGAAAACACCTTGAAGAGAGAACAGTACTGTGACGGTACCCCAATTGCATAGTCAGAATATGCCCTAAACATGAGACTACAGTACAGCTAAGGAAAACTACCAGTGACTGTCACAAGTTCTTTCTAGGTTTTATAATTCTATCTGTAACCTTAAAATGTGCTACTTAACAGAAAGAAAATGTTTATCTTTACAAAAATGGTTTATCAGAACAATATTTGCAGTAATAAAAAACATTTGTAGACTCTACACTTCATGACTTACGTATTAATCCATTTAATCTTCATGACTTTATAAATAAATGCTCTTCCTTCTGTGGATGAGGAAACTAAGACCACACTTAAGCATCATGCCCAAAACAGCATAGCAAGGAAATGATCTAATTGTCATTAGGCACAAGGCTGTACATATGCTAAAAACTGCTTACCTTGTAACTGATATTACATGATTCCTTGGTTTCTTCCAATAGCTCTTACTTAGGAAATGTCTGCTATTAAGAAAAAAAAACTTAAATGGTGAATAGATTGTAGTTTGGCTAAGTCCCATTGCAGCAGAGCAGGGAAAATGTTAAAAAGCAATACAGCAAAAATCTTTGGTAGCTAGGCAAGTGCTGGACCAAGGTACTAGGGAGAATGATAAAGGGAATTGATTCTGGTCTTCAGGTTGAATATCAATTAAGAGAGACAGGTCAGTTTGACCATCTGAATTCAAGTTTGTTTTTACCTCAATGATCCTCTTTTCTCTTTATCTGCTACCTATCCTTAGTCTAAACAAGGTCATTTCATTCCATCTCCCTGGTGAAGAAGTAGCCTAATGATATATAACAGGGGCACTACTGCGCTGGGCTGCAAGAGAATTGCCGATTCCTGTTTGCCTACTACAAATTTAGTTATGAGACTGAGAAAGTCTTAGCTCCTCAGTGTCCCTTTCTTTCATTCAGATTCACACACACACACACACACACACACACACACACACACACCATTAACATGAACATACTAATGCCTTAACAGACTCTTCCTACAATAATTCTTGAGATCCTTCTTTCCATATGCCATACCAAAGATTATTTTTTTGTTCCCAGGATGCATTCTTCATCCCTAGCATAATTCAATTACGCATTTAGACTCAGTCAGCAGAGGTTGGAAACACCCTTTTCTTATGTACTTCCAACTCTAACACAAACATATTTAAGAGAGAACACTAATTTTGGTTATAAAACTCTGAGATCCCCACACAGTGGTTAAAATGGTCTCTGAGGAAAGGCATCTGTTACCTATGGGAATTCTTAACAAGGCACCCTGTTCCTGTCACAGAGGAGAAAATACAGCTGCCTCCCCAGCTTCAGGCCCCAATGCCTGACTATTCCTCTCATACTCCACAAACAAAAGAAAATCTGCAAACACATCCTTCTTTTTAGGGCATAGGACCAAGAATTATATGCGTTACATGCTTTCTTTTCCCACCAACTACTGCTCTTTTAATGGGAACCTAGCTAATTTAGCTCATATGTATGCTCATTCATTCAAATTAATATATATATATATATATATATTCACAAATACATATACACATATAAAAAGCACATGTGCAAAATTTTACAGTTAAGGTATCAATGCTGTGTTGTTCATTGATTAAATATTTCATTTTTTGAGAATTTCATACATACATATTAATGTTTTACATAAATTTATCCCTTATTCCTTCCCTTCCAATGTTCTCCCTGTCACTTCTTTCTGCCAATTTCATGTGCTTTCCTTTTAGTTTTAAATTCAATGATTTTACTTGGTTCTACCTGTGTGTACAAGGGTGTAGGACCATCTATTGGAGAATATGTAGTTGTCAGGGACTGTAGCCCCAAAGAAAACATTCTCTCCCTCCCCTAGCAGCCATCATTTGCCAACAGCTCCTCAGGTAAGGTGGCACTACATGAGACATCTTCCACTTATTCTGGGGTTTAGACTGGTTTGTTACTATGCTGATCTTATACATTTAGTCACATCCACTGTGATGGTACCAGAAAATAGCCTCTTGTCCTTGCCAGCTTTAAAAAATTGCAGTTTGAAAGTCTATTTTCTTCATTTTTTCAGTGTTTTCATTTTTCAGTGTTATTTGTGCACATATTTGAGGGAAGATAATATAGTGCAAATTTTGTCATTTAAAAGTAAAATTTCTAAAATAAGCAGACTAGAAGTTGAAAAGAAAGCCATTATAAAACCATTGACTGTTTTCTAGTTCTAAAATGTTATGTGTGAGACTATGTGGTGGCTGAACTTCAAGTTCAGCACATGGGAGACTGAGGAAGAAAACTTTGAGTTTGAGATCAATGACAAATAAAACAATGAGTGAAAATTTTTATTTTAAAGATACCATTAAAAAAAGAATGTCTTTACATGAGCTAAGGGAATCTTAGCATAGAACTTGTACTGATCACATAGACAATAGTTTCATTCACTTATTGATATGTGCAACTGATAAAATAATAAATGCTAGCACCTCATGCATTAGTTGGGCTCTTGTGGAAAAACAGAAAGCTCAGTAGTTAAAAGCACTTGATCGAATAGAGGACCAGGATTCAATTCCTAGCATCCACATGATAGCTTACAACAATCTACAACTCAAGTTCCAAGGAAACCAGTGCTCCTTTCATGCACATGGTACCCATCCATATATGTGTGTTGGCAAAACACTCATATACATAAAATAAAATTATAATGTTAAAAATAAATCAATGCCTGCAATCACTAAAACTCATTTTACTCTGCCTTGTGTATTCCAGAAATAATCGTGCATGGACCCAATACTGGGTAAATCATTCATTTGTGTGTCTGTTTTAGACATTTTAATAAGCATACATTAATTACATAAAATTACTCATCTATAAGTGAGTTAGCTTTGACCTAAAAGGTAGAAACTGGCAGGAAAGTGACATAACTAATTCCCACTACCACCAAGAAAGAAAACCTTAGGTTAAATATTTTGTATGTGTGTTTGTATTTAAAATTTCCCTGTGATGAATGATTTCTTTTTTTATTAGAAAGAAAATTATTTTACAAGTCAATCCCTGGTCCCTCTCCCTCCCCTACTCCACTGCCCCACCCCAACTAACATCCTACCTATCCCATACCCTTTCTGCTCCCCAGGGGGTTGAGGCCTTCCATAGGGTATCTTTAAAGTCTGTCAAATTCTTTGGAATAGGGCCTAGGCCAACCCCCTTGTGTCTAGGATCAGAGAGTATCCTTCCATATGGGATGGGCACCCATCCTAGTCCATTCCTATGCTAGGGATAAGTACTGATCCACTACAAGAGGCCCCATGGAGTTCCAAGGTCTCCTCACTGACACCCACATTCAGGGCTTCTGGATCAGTCCTATGCTGGTTTCCTAGCTATCAGTCTGGGGACCAAGAGCTCTCCCTTGTTCAGGTCAGCAGTTTCTGTGGGTTTCAGCAGCCTGGTATGGACCCCTATGCTCATCAGTCCTCCTTCTCAGCAACTGGATTTCAGTTCAGTTCAAGGTTTAGCTGTGGGTGTCTGCTTCTACTTCCATCAGCTGCTGGATGAAGGCTATAATATGGCATATGAATTAGTCATCAATCTCATTATCAGGAGAGGGCATTTAAGGTAGCCTCTCCTCTGTAGCTTAGATTGTTACTTGGTGTAATCTTTGTAGCTCTCCAGACATTTCCCTAGTGCCTGATTTCTCTTGAAATCTATAATGTCTCCCTCTATTATATTATCTCTTATTTTGCTCTCTTCAGTTCTTCCCCCAACTCAACTTCCCTGCCCCATCCTGTCTTCCTCATCCCTCCTCTTCGCCCCTTCTCATTCTCCTAGTTCCCTCTCCCCTCTCCCCATGCTCCCAATTTGTTCAGGATATCTTGTCCCTTTCCCCTTCTCCAGGGGACCATGTATGTCTCTCTTAGGGTACTCATTGTTTACTAGCTTCTCTGGCAGTGTGGATTGTAGGCTGGTAATCCTTTACTCTATGTCTAAAATCCACTTATGAGTGAGTACATACCATATTTTTCTTTTTTGTGACTGGGTTAACTCACTCAGAATGGTTTCTTCTAGTTGCATCCATTTGCCTGCAAATTTCAAGATTCCATTGTTTTTTTTTTCTGTTGAGTAGTACTCCATTGTGTAAATGTACCACATTTTCTCTACCCATACTTTTTTCTTTTTATTAGGAAGAAAATTATTTTACATGTAAATCCAAGGTCCCTTTCCCTCCCCTCCTCCCCCGCCCCACCCCCCAACTAACACCCTACGTATCCCATACCCTTTCTGCTCCCCAGGGTGTTGAGGCTTCCATAGGGGGTCTTTAAAGTCTATCAAATTCTTTGGAATAGGGCCTAGGCCAACCCCCTTGTGTCTAGGATCAGGGAGTATCCCTCCATGTGGGATGGGCTCCCTAAGTCCATTCCTATGCTAGGGATAAGTACTGATCCATACAAGAAGCCCCATAGAGTTCCAAGGTCTCCTCCCTGACCCCTACATTAAGGGGCCTGAATCAGTCCCATACTGGTTTTCCAGCTATCAGTCTAGGGACCAAGAGCTCTCCCTTGTTCAGGTCAGCGGTTTCTGTGGGTTTCACCAGCCTGGTATGGACCCCTATGCTCATCAGTCCTCCTCCTTCTCTACAACTGGATTTCAGTTCAGTTCAAGGTTTAGCTGTGGGTGTCTGCTTCTACTTCCACCAGCTGCTGGATGAAGGCTATAATATGGCATATGAATTAATCATCAATCTCATTATCAGGAGAGGGCATTTCTGTAACTTAGATTGTTACTTGGTGTAATCTTTGTAGCTCTCCAGACATTTCCCTAGTGCCTGATTTCTCTTGAAATCTATAATGTCTCCCTCTATTATATTATCTCTTATCTTGCTCTCTTCTGTTCAAACTCTCAGACTATTACAAATAATGCTGCTATGAACATTGTTGAACAGATGTCCTTGTTGTATGAATGTGCTTGTTTTGGGTATATGCCTAAGAGTGGAATTGCTGGATCTTGTGGTAGACTCATTCCCATTTTCCTGAGGAATAGTTATACAGATTTCCAAAGTGGCTACACGAGTTGACACTCACACCAGCAGTGGAGGAGTGTTCCCCTTTCTCCACATCCTCTCCAGCATAAACTATCATTGGTGTTTTTGATTTTAGCCATTCTGACAGGTGTAGAATGGTATCTCAGAGTTTCTTAAGTTCATTATCACAGCCTGGCATAGACCAGGAAACTGATTAAAGAAAATAACCATTTGATAACTGGTATAGCCTATAGACAAGAGAAAGATTAGAACTTGTATAAATTATTGTACACAAATGCAAAGGCAGATAGCACCAAGTTATATTTTTCAACTTTACCTTTTTTCTAAGAATGAGTCCTAATCTCAGATCATAGTCATTCACCTCCTAGTTTTCTCTTTCTTAGGATGAATTTGAGAATGACAATATTGTATCTCACAGAAATATACCACCATGCACTAGAATATGCCAGTTGTTTCTTACACAGTTAATCTATGCTTCTCCATTTTCATCCCCACTGGCCTCCTTTCCAACCCAACCAATTACAGGAAAAGGTTTTTTGTTTTTTGTTGTTGGTGGTTTTTTTTTTTTTTTGAAATTCAGAACTAACATTTTATATCCTGCTCTTGAAATAAAATTCACAAGTCCGTAAGCAAACCTGCAAGGCTCTGTACCCTAGTTTCTCCTGAATCCACCACTTGCATTTCACACTAAGATTCCCTAGATCTGTGTCAGACTTTGATAATCCCTCATGGGAGGCCTCATACTCCCTGGGCAGTGAATGGGGGCTTTGTGAGGGGCATGGGTGGATAGGAGGTGGAGGTAAATGGGATTGGCATGTAAAATAAGGTTGTTTAAAGTTAAATAAAAGCTTATTTTAAAAATTTAAAAGATATAATACTGAACAGAACAATGGATTATATTAATAGCACTTTATTGAAAGAGTAAACTGATTTATTGTAATTATTTGTCCAAATATCATCCAGATTACTTGCCATAAACCTTCCAGTGTCTAATAAGAGACTACAATACAACTTGATAAAAAAGTTATCATCAAACATAATGAAAAATCCAATTTGATAATCATAAAAAATAAAGAAGTTTCCCTCAATCTGGCTTCTCTTCAGTTCATCTGCTTTCACAGAACTTTGCATTCACAATTATTCCAATCAGATATAATCTCAGAAAAACAGCATACTTAATTATTTAGGTCTCTACCTACTTGTTAGTTCTTTGGGGAAGCTTTTTTTCAAAGCCTTATTTCAACATTTAAAAATGACCCAGATGACGTTAAAGCCTTATTTCAACATTTAAAAATGACCCATGATTTTTGTTTTTGTTAATTTTTTTTCTTTTCCACTTTCCAAAACTTTGAAAGCTTATCTGTATAATGGTCTGGCATGGTACATGACTATGTCCCATGTTTCAAATTCCATGATATTCCAGGATAACCCATATGTGTTCTATAATGTAATCATGTTCCAAACAAATATTTTCTCTGCTACACAGTACTCTCTATATATTTAATGAAATGATAAACAAGATTGTGAATTCTCCATGGAGATATTCCCAAGTAATATTTCTAGCATATAATGGAGGTCATTAAAAGGTGATTGATTTGTCCTTCTCTGTTTTCTGACAATAAAATAAATGTTCTAGAGGAGATTCAAGAAGATAGTGGTGTCTATCACTAAAGAATAGAAAATAATCTGGGTTAATTAAAGCATGAATAATGACGAGAAAAAATAGAACTTATAAATCTTGGTTATCAAAAACTAGCATAATGTTAGAGATTCATTTCAGTCATACATCAAGATCAAAATGTTTCCAATAATTAATATAACTCATTACTTCTTCCCTTTATTCAGCAGCATCTTGACTTTATGCCCTCTTAGAAAGTAAGCAAACATACTCTAGATGAGAATTTCTGAATCATAAATCCTTTCTTTCCATTCTTCCTTCTTTTGTTTGGGTACTTCTATTCCTCCATGAAAAACACCTAAATTGTTTATGAGTGAGTTCAGTTTTTTGTCCAATGTTGATATCTGCCTAACCATACTTAGCCATACAACCAAAGAGTTTATCTTCACCACATAAGAAACATGCTGTTGGTTGTAATCATCATAGGTTAAAAGATGAGTTTTATATGAAACAGTAAAGTAGCTGATTAAAACACTCAACAATATCCAGAATATGTATAAAAAATAAATCTTACATTTTATAACATATTTCCAATTATAAATTTCTTTGACATTAGTTTAGTCTGTCTTGATCTTGGCTAAAGATCTCTTGACTTTCAATCATAGCAAAAAGGAAATTTTTCTTCTTAAAAATAGCAGTTTAATTATGTAATCGTGTGTGTGTGTGTGTGTGTGTGTGTGTGAAAAAGAGGGGCCAGATGGAGAGGGACAGGGACAGGGAGAGGGAGAAGAAGAGAGGAGACCCGTGGAGGCCAGGAGATCCTATGGATCTGTAGCTAGTGGTAACTGTTAGTGCTTGGAACTGAATTTGAGTCTGCTGCATGAACAAGATGCACTATCAACTACTGAGCCATCTCTGAAGCCTCAATAAAAATTTTGTGTGTGATAAAATGATAAAAAGAATCTCTTGCTCAAAATCATAGAGCTAATACAATTCTGGAAGCCAAACTTTCATTTTCTGCTTCAATATATCAATGCAACTATGACAGCAGAGTCATATATTAAGAAAATAAAACAAAGGCCCAAAGGACTGTTAGGAACTTCTGGACTTATGGAGCTTAAGTATTACACTCCTTGGGAAATCTTCATTCTTTTGAAAGTTTTCTTCAGAGCCTCCTTCACCTCCTTGTTCCTCAGGCTGTAGATCACAGGGTTCAGCATAGGTATCACAACAGTATAGAATACAGACACAATCTTGTCTTCCCAGAGTGATTTACCCATGTTACCTTTCAAGTACATGAATATGAGTGTTCCAAAAAAAAGAGCCACTGCAATCATATGAGATGCACAAGTGGAGAAGGTCTTGGCTTTGGCCCCTGCTGTACGAATCTTCAGAATAGCCCAGATAATGAAAAGGTACGATATAAGAATCACTGAAATACTAGTTGTGATAACCAGGAAAGCCAAAAGGAAGATCACCTGTTCTCGTGACTTGGTCTCACTACAGGCAAGCTTCAACAGGGGTGGGAGGTCACAAAAGAAGAAGTCAACCTTGTTAGATTTACAAAAGGAAATGGAAAAGGTACACCCAGTCCGGACCACAGTATTTACCATTGCACCAGAGTATGCTGCAGCAACCAGCCCCAGGCGAGTCTGTGGCGTCATGGCCATGGCATAGAGGAGGGGATTACATACAGCCACATAGCGGTCATAGGCCATTACAGCCAAAAGGAAGCACTCAGTACTAGCATACAGGGTGAAAAAGAAGAACTGGGTAGCACAGCGCTCATAAGTGATGACCATCTTATGAGTCCCCAAGGTCTCCAGCAACTGAGGCACAATAACAGATGAGTAGCAGATATCCAGGAAGGACAGATGGCTGAGGAAATAGTACATGGGTGTGTGGAGCCGAGGATCACTCTGAATTAGCAGGATCATGCCCAAGTTTCCTCCCATTGTGATGAGATAAAAAGCTAGAAATACGAAGAAGAGACCTAGTTGCAGCTCTGCCTGAAGCTGGAACCCCATCAGAATAAATTCTGTCACCCTGCTGCCATTGTCTGCCATAAATCTAAGATCACCTGAGGAAATAAAATAACAGTTAATAAGAAGATACCACTGAAAAATTAATTACGGAAACTACAACCTACTTGCTTCTCCTTAATGAGCATTATTTGCAAACACTATTTTTGTGAGCTTGGTTTCACTTGGTCTACAAATCCTGTGAAGCACATAATGCTGAGTAAATTGCACTTTTGACAGAAGACTAACAAAGAGATAAAGTGACTAAGCCATTCCACATGGCTTCTTAATTAGGAAACAGGCAAATTGAGGCTGAGCACTCACAGTTTCTCAGGGACTTCCAACGTTCTGCAGTTCCTCTATTAAGACTATATATTGACTTCATGTTCAGCTAGAAAAAGGTTTCTCAGAAACAATGATGGGATCCTATAGCTTTAAAATACCTTCAGATGTTGAACAAGTGAATTAATCATTCTAAACATGAGCTTCAACCAGTACTCCTAAAAATGGCATGATTTTGTTCTTTATAGCTAATTTAAATACCATTTTGTATATCTACCATATTTTCTATATTTACTAATCTCTTGATGGATATCTAGGCTGGTTCCATGTTTTGCCTATTGTGATTATGGCAGCAATAAAGATGGGTGTGTAAGTATCATACTGTCTTGAATCTCTTTGGAGACACACCCAGAAGTAATATAGTTTGGTCAGACCGTGCTAGTGTTAGTGTTTTGATGAGCTGTTGTGATAGTTTCCGTAGTGAGTGGGCCAGTTTACATTCCAATTGAGTGTAAAATTTTTTTCTTTCCTCAGATCATCACCAGGAATGTTTTAAGTGCTTTTTCTTGTTGATGACGAATTTTGTTTTTAATGAGAACTCAACCTAGGACCATATGCATGCTAAGAAAGTTTTCTTTCACTGAACTATAACCTAATTATCACTGCCACTTCTTTTTTAAATTTTGAAATAGCTCACTTTGAGTTCACTTTGCAAGTTAAGAAGACCTTGAATGGTGATCTTCTTCTCTCACTCTCCAGAAAAATAATAATGTAGACCAATGCTACCAAGCTTCACTGCCATTTATTTTCCTAATGATAGACATTCTTATTCAGGTAAGATAGAATCTGAATTTAGTTTTAATTTGTCTTTCTGTGGTAGTTAAGAATATTGAACTTTTTTCATATATCTATTGGCTCTTTGTATTTTTTCTTTTGAGAGTTGCCTGTTTTGTTATTGATATTTTGTTTATTTGATGACTTAATTTTTAATGTTTAATATTTGGGGATCTTTATAAACTCTGGATATGAATACCCTAGGACCTTTATGGTTAGCAAAGATTTTCTCCAGTTCCATGGGATGTCCCTTTTTTGCTACAGTTATGGATGAACAGTGGTCAGGGACTGAAACAGAGGAATAAATGGATAGGGGAAGAAAAGATAAGGTTAAAAGAATATGGGGTGGTACAGCTAAAACTAAGGACCATTAAGACATCATATGGAAACTTAGTGTAGTAAAAGGCTTCTTAAAATATATACATGCATGAAAGAAATTGAATCAAGTTAAATGAGGGGCCAACTTAAACATCTCTCACCATCAAATGAAACCTCCAGTAGTGGATTGCATCTTGACTTGTGGGACAAAGGGGACCCATGGAAAACCCGTAAATAACCCAGGTTTTTGCCAAGGCAATTGGTTGTTCTCCATAATTTGATGGTAAGTTCATATTGCTGAAGACAACACATACGTAGCACATTGAACACAGAGAAGTCTATCTGGTGCCTACCCAGAGCCTTAACCCCTGCTGACTAGTATTCATGATACTGGAAGGTACTCTGCATTCTACCATAAAAGGAGATCAACACCAACCCAGCTACAAACCCTTTGACCTTAGAACCTCTAGAGCACTTTTTCTGGCTGCTCTTCCCTCCATGTCCTCCCAAACATCATGAAATTTTCCAAGTTCTTTTACCCCCAATGACTTGCCCCAACTTTTTAATGCCAGATTATTATCAATCTTTAATGCCATATCATTATCTATCAAGGAGATACATGAATCAAGTCATTCAAGAACTAGCCTGAAAATCTCATAAAGAGACAGAGCTGGCACCTTAAGATTAGAATTCTGACACAGAAGAGGTTCTACTAGGTGTCAGGACATTCTTGGCTCTTCCTTCCTATACTCATTATTTGGAGTTCTGAAGTACTGTAATGTGTAATTTGTATGTCATTCCACTTGTCCTCTTTGAATAAATGAAATAAAATATAAAATTTAAAAAGGCATCACATGGATTTAGAAAGATAATGAAGTAAAACTTCTATTGATATTTGGCAAAAAAATGACTTAATAGTGGAATAATGGTCATTATCCACTGGTTTGCCCCACATCTAGGATTTTTTATAATATAAATGCTTTGTTTGCTTTTTGTATTTTAAGAAAAAATCTTATTTGCATCATCTTCCAAAACACTGGTTTTTCTGTTCTGGGAAGTTAATGAAGAGGTTGTAGAGAAGTATCAGCAGTTAGAAGCACATATACTTTATGCAGAAGACCACAGTTCAATGCCTAGCACATTTGTCCAGCAGCCAAAAGATACATGACACTCCAGCTTCAAGAGTTATGACAAGTTCTTACACCCTTAAAGAACAACTACCAAATAAGCACATATGCAAACATAGATAGATCATTTTTAAGAAATGAAATTTAAAAGACACTCTGTGTAAATCATCCTAACCAAGGTGAAAGTAATTTGTATTCACTCATTAATTCAGTAAAATTTTACTGAGAGCTCATCATGCACCAGGCTTCTTTAGTTGCTTGGAAGAAATTAGGCAAGATCCATTTATCCACCAAGATCCAGGTGGGACCACACCTACACAATGTGTATATTACAAAGGGAATAAATATATATTTACCTGGACAAAAGATCATAGTTTCTGTTCAGTATGGTAGCTGCCATGTGTGGGAAATTAAGACTCAAAGTAAAGGATGATTTTTTTAAAATATCATTTATAAGAGGCTGGGGTGATGGCTTGATGTGTAAAGGCTTGATCTTGCTTCATAAAGAAGATGTCTTTGAAAGGACCAACCTAATTTTCTTCTGTTTCTACATTCCTCATTGAGAGGGAGAAATGGCCTACTACGCATCCCAGGCTGTAACCAAGCTGATCTTGAACTCCTGATTTTCCTGTCTCTTTTCCCAATGATGGGATTGCAGATGCCTGCCATCATGCCTGTCTGCTCATCTTTTATCTATCTATAAAACTATATCTACTCTTCAGCACATTTACTAGAAAGATATACCCTCAAATCCTAAAACCCCAAATAAATGTCAACTCTACCATCAAATTAAGTATCATTCATTGACAATAATAATGGCTTAGATTAATAGATTACTCATTGTGGTAAATACTGTCTCAAATATTTTATATAACTTCCTCATTTATTTCCACTACAGTGAACTTTCTTATTACCTCTATTTATAAACAGACAAACATAGATTTGTAGTGATGAAATAATTTGATTTAAGCCAACCACTAAGCAGGGATTTGAGTAGCATCCCATCAGCCTCCAGGATCACACTTCCATTCACTGATAAAGTTCTTCAGAAGACTGGTAATACTGAGTGTTGCCATGCAGTAAGTGCTTTTTATGCAAAACATTATTCTAGTGACTATGCATACATTAACCTCTCACACTTGAGTAAGGAGGGAAGTAGTGTTAATTAAACTCTGAAATTCCAGCAGATATTTCTAATTCTGAGTTGAAAATACTGCATATGCTTGTCCTCCTATAAAACACCTTTGCATTTCTATCTGCAAAGAGATTTCTAGAGCAACTCTCAAAACAAACTCCTTTATTTCACAGAGTAAACCCTCAGCCCAGAGTCTTCACTCACCTGGGACTTTCTGTTCCAGGTCAATCACAAGATCAAGGTCAAGTAAACATCAATGCCCTTGTCCTTAATATCTGCCTACAGATGTTCTTTCTCTCTTTGCCAAAACTCATTCTTCCCTTTTAGTTTATTTTGTCTTGCTTCATGTTGTGCATTTTACAAGCTATTTAAGTATCTTTGGAAAATGTACTGATGAATGAAATTGTCATTTTCTGTTGGCTGGATGGCAGCATAATCAGAATAATTAGCTCTATCAATATTAGTCCAATACAAATATTGCCAGAGGACTTTGCCCAATGAGTTCTGTAAAGATAACTCACAAAGAGTGACTCAAAAAAATCTGATGGACCTATGCATATGGTAGAAATGCAAGTATTAAAGGAAGAAAGTAGAAAAGCTTGGGGAGGTCTCTAGGTCTTGGTTCTTCAATCAACTTCTGAATATTTCAATGAAGAACCAGCAAGATGCCTTAACAGGTAAAGATGTTCTCGGCCATGTCTGATAACTGGAGTTCAATCCCCAAGATCCCACATGGTGAAAGGAGAGAACCAAATCCTGCAAGGTGTCCTCTGACCTCTACCCATGCAGTGACACATGATCCCCTTCTTCCCAAATACACAAATGAATAAAGTGCAATTTAAAGCAAAATTACAATTACATGGCCCTACTCTTAGAGACAGAGACAGAGGATATCAGGATATACCATGAAGAAGAGCAGGGTGGGCAGAGAGATGGCTTGGTGATAAAGAGCATACATTTCTCTTGCAGAACACCTGAGTTCTGTTGTCAGTACCCACATCAGGCAGTTAACAATTGCCTGTGAATCCAGGGATATGACTCCCTCTTCTGTCCTCATTTGGGATCACACATACACACACACACACACACACACACACACACACACACACACACACACACACACACAATTAAAAGTATAATAAATGTATTTTTAAAGAATTCTATAGAGAGGGGTTCCTAATTCATACATTCCTGAGTATGTTGTGAATATGTTCATCCTCGTGTCCATTTTGGAATGGCTAAAGAAGGTTTGAAGAACTGACTATCTCTCAATGACTGCTGAACATCAGAGGAACTGCAAAATGTTGTAAAGGCCATCACCTTGATGTTTACAAGGTGATGCAATGAACTGATTAAGTTCTTAAACTACTCCATAATGATGTATATTTTTAGACAGAATAACCAACTAACTTCCTAATTGCTTGGGTTGAGGAAAACAAAGTCTCCATGTAGAAAGAAGAGCCATGGCTGTGTGTAGATACAGAGGAAAACTGTGTCCTGGAACTTTAGGTGAGCAAACAGAATACTGGAACATCTGTGTCCTTTTTTTCAACCCCATACATGGAATTGCCTTTTAGAAGGGAGGGAACAGAACAAAGTGATTCTTAATGCCATTTAAGCCCACCACTCTCCACCATCCAAAGAAAGTTCACACACATTCCATCCACAGCCCTTTGTTAACTAATTGTTCACCAAGCCAAGAAATACTTCACTTCTGGGCCTCCCTAAGATCTCTGTAACTGGATTACTCTTCTCTGAATATTAACCATGCTTTCCCAAGACTCACAGTCTCATATTTTGCATGTATATGTTGTATAGTTACATACATGCATGTTTATGGGAATGCATGTGGGGGTGCAGGTCCATGTGGAAGCCAGAAATTCTTACAATGTGTGCAACAGTCACCCTCCACCTTGTTTATTGAGATAGGGTCTCTCACTGAACTCAGAGATTACTTAATATAGCTAGGTCAGCTAGCTACCTCGCCCTCAGGATCCCACCTCTGCCTCCAAAGTTCTGGGATTGCCACTGGCCACTATGCCTGTCCACCTTAAGCTCTAGTCCTCACATTTGTGCAGTAGGTGTTTTATCCCTTATGCCTCCTCACCAGGCCTCACAGTTTCTTCTTTATCATACAAAGGTTCACACATCTATGATATGTGATTCCACTTATTCCAAAATTTGTAAAGAAGGAGTTGAAAATGGTTTGCTAGGTGAGATTACCAGTGCTTTCTCCTTAACCTTTGCTAACCCTCAGGAAACTAGCAGGTATTTCAGAAATGAGAAATTCCACTAAACTTTAACAGATTCTGTGACTTAAAACTGAGAAGAGTGTGGATTTAGAACCAAGAGAATACTGTGAAACAAATAAAATACCTAGAAAGATAATTCTAAAATAAAATTTAAAAATTTTCACTTGTAAAAGATTATCTGTATGCCCTGAGATCAGCTTCAGAATAGCACTTACAATGAGATATGCCATGGATCTGAAGAATATTTACACATCCTACTTAGATACTACATCACAGACTTAAAATTATTTTTAAACGTTGAGGTACAAACATTGTATGATGTGTCTGAAGTAATGTAGCCAGTGATGTCAGCTTGGAATTCTGCAATGAAATGTGTAAAGATTTGCACATTTATCCTGTAGCTGACAGCATTCGGAAATGCTGGAAAATAACTAAAACACATGATACAGATGACTGTCACGCTCCCCCTTTTCCTATGACCAAATTGACATTATCTGCCTGGGCTGAGCTAAAAGTGAAGGAGAATAACAGAGCATGAGGCAGGATGCTCTGGCTTCCTCTTAGTGTGTTGGTGAATATGTAAGTCCTCAGATCATAAATGGTAAAAAAAAAAAATATGACCATCCTGAAATGGATTCTCTACACCATCCTGAAATGGATTAAGCTACAGATGAAAATAATCTCTATTCAAGAAATGCAGATTTAAGAAGATGTCACAATGGGTAAAGTACTTGCCTCACAATCATTAAGACATAAGTGTAGGTCCCCAGGAGCCACATCAAGTCAAGTGCAACGGCACATGCCTGTAGTCAGAGTATTGAAGGTGGGGGAAGAAGAAACCTGGAACTTGTTAGCAAGCCACTCTAGCATGATCAACTCTAGCCCTAAGGAAAGACTTTATCTAAAACTATTAAGATGGAGAGTGATTTAGGAAGACACCCTCCACCAATCTATGGTACCCACCTATACATGTATGCACATGCATGAACACCTGGACGGACACACACACAACACACACACACACACAACACACACACACACACACACACCACACACACACATATATATATATATATATATATATATATATATATATACACACACACACACAGAGAGAGAGAAACATGTTTGCACACATATAACTCACTGACAGAGTTAAATGTTTCCCTCGGAAATCTGGCTAGAAAAACTTTGTCATTTCTAGTTGAATAAAAAAAAAACCATGAAGAAACTTTCTGACAGCAGATTTTCACTAGAAGTAATAGAAGTAAAAGCAGCATGGTGTCAGGGATGCAGAATTCTTTGAAGGTCTATTACACTTGCTCAAATCCAGCCAGTCTCTTCAATTTCCTGAATAATAGCTTTGTGATGTATTGTATAGCCCTAATACTATTCAACCCATGGGGATCTAGTGAGGATGAAATGAGAAAAATATATCTCATGTTCAGCCAAACTTCTGTGGTACACTGAGGAAAGCCCTCCATTCCCCCAACTACAAATTATCCAAAACCCCTTATTTTAGGACACAGTACACCTGTTACCTCACCTGATCCTCAGACAGTCCATTTTTGGAGGAAGAAAGTAAGACACAAAGATGTCAGCTGGTGAGGAAATGAGAGCTAGGAAGAAATAAATTCTAGAAATGTACCAGACCTCTGAGACTATTCACCAGGAGCCACAGAGATATGCCCGTCCTTCCAAAGGTGGCAGGAATATGTGAAATTTTGAGATTCTGTGGCTCTTCCTCATTTTCCAACCGCATAATATACTCAGAGGTAGTAGCACACACCTGCACAGATGCTGAGCTCTATTCCTTACCCATATCCTGGTTACCCTGCCCTGCCTGCTATTCACATTGGATGTGCATGAGACTATTGAAACACAAAGGAATATCTTTAGATCAGTGTTCCACCTTCCTGCCTTCTGAAAGATAAAGTACATTACCACCTCTCCTGGAGATGAGGAAACAGAGACTTTGCAATGAAGAAGGTCTTGCCTAAAACCACTAAGCCATGGGTAATGGTTGGTATAATCATACTCTAGGTCTCCCTCAGCCCTAGACATTCTTTCCATGGCTTGACCTGTACCTCTTTTCAGAGTCTTTGCTCAGTGCTTCCAACATCCCTATTTCTTAGAAAATAAATGGAGCAGGCAATGAATTCTTTCTAGGGAGATTAGGACAATGATGTACAGAAGTGCGGTTAATTCATATATAGGACAAGCCAAACAACAAAAAATGTACACTAGATGTCTTTGGTTCAGTTTTGGGCACCTTCACTCTTTATCTATCTCAGAGATTGTTTCAAAGTCAGCACCCACTTGACCAGTGTCTAGAAAGCACTGTTTCAATGAACTGCAATGATTTAAAATTTGCCTCCCACATGGATTTCAAACCCTAAACAGCATCACTATCAGCCTATTTCTAAACTGACAGCAACCCTCTCTGACTAGAAACACTTATGGGATACCAACATTTCCAAGGATAGAAACATTATTCTTCAAAGAAAGCCTTTATTTTATTTTATAGCCTATCTAGAGTCACCACTTCTCTTTTTAATGTTGAGGCTATCACACTAAATAGGTACAAATACTCCTAAACTGTGTAAGTTTCTCATATAATCAACAAAAATACCTGAAGAGCCTCCCCACTTTTCTGTGTAATTTCACCATGTGATCTCAGATCTCCTGACACTTTAAACAATAACAAAAAGCATATATAAAAATACTTATCAGCTAGAGATGAGAGACAAAGATGTTAAGTGGCAGGCATACCTGCCAGACACAAGAAGATTATGCTTAGTTTTGACACTGCTTTGCAAAGAAACAAAAAGAATGGCCTGTTTTAGATGAAAGTAGAGGAAGACTTAGGTTGTTTAGTACATTTGAAATCTGAATTACAATTCACTCATGCTCTCTCTCTCTGAACAGCTATGGCTACACTCACCTTTATCCAGACCAAAAGTTCTTCCCAAATACAGGAAGCTATAGGAGTGTGGGAAGAATAGGGTGTCTAACTGGGACTTTGAGGGGCTAGAAAATAGGCATCTATGGCATCTGCAGCCCCAGAATATGAGGAAAACCTGCTAATAGGTGTGGGACCTCTGCCCTATGCTGGCCTGGATCGTTCATCACAGCAAGGCAATTAGAAGACTGAGGCTAAGGGATTGCCATTGAGTGGAGTTTCTAATCAGGCCCTAAGCTTCTAATTAGGATTCTCTCACTCTCAGAGGAAAGACACCTTCAGAAAAATATCCCCTATATTATCATTCTTAATAATTCTTCACTCAATCTTCAACCTATCCAAAAGCCCCAACCACCATGATTCAGTCTCATTCTGGAGAAGAGGGAGATTCTTCTGTGTTCTGCTTCCTGAGAACTTGTCAGCAATTTGAAATTATTTACCCTGGCCCATCTCATTTATGAGACAACAAAATAACTTGACTATGGAAAATTCTAGCAAACTGCTTACTCATTTATTTAGCTAATTTTAATTGGATATATACTAAATACATAGGGGCAGTATTGACATACCATATTAATTTAATTTATACTTGAGCCAGTAAATTCTGCCAAAAACATCTCATAATCCAGCTCCTACCACTATTATAATCTACAACAAATAATGTGAAAGGTAGAGTGATAAAACACTCAGTCTTAATAAAAAGAAGAACTGAAGGGGTCAGGAGCTATACAGCATTTTTGAGTACTGGCTGTTCTTCCAGAAGACCCAGAACCCACATTGTTTCTGGCCTCCAAGGGTACTGCATACACATGGTGCACATACATGCATGCAAGCAACTCACTCATTCCCATGAAAGAAATCCTTTCCCAAAAAGAACATCTGAGATTGGAACCATGGGACTTGGGCTTGATGCCTGTAACTACTAAGCAATAACTTCCTGGTATTTTTTGTTAAATGAGTGAAATTTATTTAATATGGGAAAATTCAATAATGTTAAGAATATAAAGGAAAGAAGTTAAGTCACAATAGTAATAACCCCATTCTAAAAAGCATTGTCAACTGTCTAAGGAAAGAAGGCAAAAATATACTTCTTTAGCTCATTTACGTTGACAGTAGATTTTATGGATTGAAATCCTCCTGCTACATTGTGAATTTAATTGAGTTTATCATTTCTCAATCATTCCCCTAGAGTGATTATAGAAGTTAAACCTGATGATACTTACAAAACACTCAAAACGGGGTCTGGTATTATCAACATGCTTACAGATATAGAAATTTGTATTTTTAAATTGAGATTGAAGTCCCTGTAATATTTCAAGCTGCTCCATTGAAATGAATTGTAGGAAAATGCAACCATTAGAAAGTAACTCTGCTGAGATGGTCCAATATTCCAATATAATATATAGCTTTGTTTTTTAGTTTCTATATATTTTATGGACACACAATCACACTACTATATAACTATATATTAGATTGTAGAGATGCCATTCATATCCACAGGACCCATATTCATAGATTCAACAAACTTGGGACAGAAAGTATTTGAGAAAAGTTACATTTTTACAGAATAAATACAGTTCAGGTATTTCGTGTCATTATTTTTGAAAAATGCTATATGACATCTTCTTGTCATATAATATATATATTATATAAAATTATATAAAATATTATGTTTTCTAGTGATAATTTAGAGTATACAGGATTATGTATATAGGCTATATGCAAATATCCAAATACTATGCATCCCACAAATGTAAATGAAGCATATGTGGAGTAGGACCTAGACTCAGTCCCCTGAGGAATCCCAAGGATATACATATATGTGTCTCTCCGTGTGTGTGTGTGTGTGTGTGTGTGTGTGTGTGTGTGTGTGTGTGCGTGTGTGCGTGTGTGCATGTGTGCATGTATATGTTGAATGTTAATATATTATATATATATATATATATATATATATATATATATATGTCAGATTAGGAATTATAACATGAGTAACTTGAAATATTCATTAACATTTATTTCTCATTCTTATAATGAATGAAGAACATTTATATTCCCCAAAATTTATTTGCATATCTCTTCTTTAGATATATCTTACTCCTGCCAAAGAAGATGCAAACCTCCCTAAAGGAAAACATCTTCTTCCTTTAGGATGGTTTCCCACAGGGATGCTTCCAAGATATGACTTCTAAGGATGTGTTCCAGTTTTGAACACCTGTGAAGATCTGATTTCATGATCTGTTGTCTCAAAGGACATTCACCAGCTTCCTATGTAGGAATATCTATCTTCTCTACCACACTGTACTCCAGATGCCTTGCTTAGCTGTTTTCTGTTTCATTTCCTCTCTTGTATATTTACTTTGTGAAGATGACTTCATGGAAAAAAAAACACCCCAAGCTCTGTCCCAGCTGATTTTTAAAGGAACCCAATCTAAGATGGAGCTCTTCCCTAAAATTGATGCAAATGTTATAAAAAGAACAACAATAACTATGCAATACTTACTCCAAGGATTGATAATGAAGTCTTCAAAACAAGATAGAATGAAGAACGGTAATTGGTCTTAATTTGGGTTTTTAATGCTGTGGTGAAATACCATAACCAAAAACAACTTGGGAGGAAAAGACTTTGTTTATTTATTTATTTATCATTCATGTATGAGCTTTTAATTTTTGTTATATTTCTGAGATTATAATAAAATTATATAATATCTCTCCATTCTTTCCTTTTTCAAAATCCTCCCACTTACCTATCTTTACTCACTTTCAAATGCATGCAAATGCATGGCCTCTCTTTTCCTTTATTGTACACACACACACACACACACACACACACACACACACACACACACATACACATATATATATTATATATATATATATATATATATATATATATTCTAAAATATAACCTGATTAATCTTTATAATGTCACTTGTATGTATGTTTTCAGGGCTGATCATCTTTATTAGACACCCAACTGGTATGTAATTTTCTGAAAGGGAATATTTTTCTGCTCTCACCATTCCTTATTATGTTATTTAGGGTTGAGACTTCATGGACTTTTCCCCCACCAACTTTAACATGTCTATTGGTGTCGTCATTCAGCTATTATTTAGGAAGTCATGTTTGTAAGTCTTCATGGGTGTAGCATCTGACTTTATTAGTGGTCACAATCTCCCAGAAAACTCTTTGGTCCTGTGGCTCATACAATATTTCTGTCCACTCTCCCAAAATGTTTACTGAGCCTTAATAGCAGGAATATTTGATAAATATATTCATTGGAACTGGGTTCCACAATTCTACATTTTTATTGATACATGTTTTCCCATAATGATTTATGTCTGTTGCAAATAGAGGTTTCCTTGATTAGGTCTGAGAACAACACTTATCTGTAGGTTTAAGAGCAAATATTGCATTTTTGTTAGGAATTATGCCACTCTAGTAAATTAGTGATTGTAGGGTCTCCTCCATGATCCATAGCTTCACTAGCACTCAGTAGTTGGCTAGGTTTCCAGTATGAGAAAAGATAGGTAATAGAGTGTACTTGTGCTATGATGGATCATCCTATGGGTATATGCCCAAGAGAAGTATATCTGGATCTTGAGGTAGATCAATTCCCAATTATCTGAGTAACATCTATATTGATTTCCATAGTGGTTATATATGTTCATACTCATACCAACAGCCTCCACATCCTGGCCAGCATGAGCTGTCAATTGTGTTATTGATCTTAGCCCTTCTGACATGTATAAGATAGAATCTCAAAGTTATTTTGATTTACATTTCCCTTGTGGCTAAGGATGTTGAATATTTTTATAAGAGTTTCTCAGCGATTTGATACTCCTCCCTTGAGAATTTTCTGTTTATAACTATACTCCATTTTTAAATTGTATTATTTGGTTTTTTGAAGTCTAGTTTCTTGACTACTTTATAGCATTTTGCATATTAGCCCTTTATCTAATGTGGAGTTGGTGATAATCTTTTCCCATTATTTATGCTGATAATTGATGGTGTCCTTTGCCTTACAGAAGCTTTTCTGTCCTCCTGAGGCCACATTTATTGGTTGTTGGTCTTATTGCCTACACTACAAGGGTTCATGGAATTGTCTCTTGTGCCAACGTGCTAAAGCCTATACCAACTTTCTTTACTATTGGATTCAGTGTGTCAGGTTTTATATTGAAGGTTTTGATTCACTTCCACTTAGACTTAAGTTTAGTGCAGGGTGATAGATATGGATCTATTTGTATTCATCTTCATGCTGACATCCAGGTAGTCCAGTATCATTTGTTGAAGATGCTTTCTTTTTTCTAGTGTGCATTTCTGGCTCCTTTATAAAAAATAAGATGTCCGTGTGTGTGGACTTAAATGTGGATCTTCCATTCAATTCCATTGATCCACCTTTCTGATTTTATGCCAGTACCATGATGTTTTCATTATTATTGATTTCTAATACAGCTTGAAATAAAGAATGGTAATACCTCCAGAAATTGTTTTATTGTACAGAATTGCTTAAGTTTTCCTTGTTTTTGTTATTATCATTTTAATGTCTATAAAACTTGTGTTGGAAATTTGATAGGGGTTGCATTGGATCTGTAGATTTGCTTTTAGTAAGATGACCACTTTTACTATGTAAATCCTACTGAAGCATGAGCATAGGAGATCTTTCTGTCTTCTGATATCTTCTTCCATTTCTTTCATCAGACTTGAAGTTTTTGTCATACAAGTCTTTCATTTGTTTGGTTAGAGTTACCCCAATATAATATATTGATTTTAAATTACTTGTGACTATAGTAAGGGATGTTGTTTCCCTGATGTTTTTCAGCCATTTGTATATAGGAGAGATACTGATTTTTGTGAATTAATCTTATATCTAGCCACATTATTAAAGCTCTTTATCAGCTGTAGGAGTTACCTGGTAGAATTTTTGGCATCGTTTATATATTGTATACTATCATCTGCAAATAAGATATTGGACTCACTCTTTCCCAATTTGTATTTCCTTGATATCCTTCAGTTATTTTATTGTTCCACATAAAATGTCAAGAATTACATTGAATAGATGTGTAAAGAGTGGACAGCCTTGTCTTGTTCCAGAATTTAGTGGAATTACATTGAGTTTCTCTCTAGTTAATTTGATGCTATAAGCTATGTCACTTTTGTTCATAATCTCACTAAAACTTTTATCATGAAGGGTATCACTAAAACTTTTATCATGTGTTTTGTGAAAGACTTTTCCAACATCTAATGTGATAATCATGTGGGTTTTTCTCTCAGTTTGTTTATATATTAAATTACATTGGCTGATTTTCATATACTAAACCATCTCTGCATCTCTGGGATGAAGTCCACTTGATCAGAGTAGATTGAACTTTGTGGTTTGGTCTTAGATTTTTTTGAGATGTTTTTTAAATTTTTTATTTAATTTTTGCAAATTATAATTTCACATGTCAATCGCTTCTCCCTCTCCCCCCTCCCCCTAATTCCCAACCATCCCCTTCTGACCTCCACTCCACATAGAGGGTAGAGCCCTCCATGGGGGCTCCCCAAATTCCACAACATCATCCTGGACCAGGCCTAGGCCCTCTCCCATGTGTCCTGGATGAGAGCATCCCTTCACGTGGGATGGGCTCTCAAAGTTCCTTCTTTTTTTTCATTCATTTATTTAGCTCATAAATAAAGTCATGCACAATTATGATACACAATACAATATGTTCACAATGGCATGGCTAAATTAAACCAATTAACATGTTATATCACACATATCATTTTTGTTTTAAGAACACTTAAAATATACTAACTCACAACTTTTAAAATATGGCATATTGTTATCAACCATATTTATCATGCTCTCAGTGGACCTCAAGACTTCAGAGAGTTCATGCCTCTTGTCCAACTGTAGTTTTATAGCCTTAAACCAATCGTTTCCCCATTGTTAAAAACCCACATTGAAGCCTAATAGCCACAATACTGCTCTCTGTTTCCTTAAGTTCATCATTTTCTAGGTTACACATAAAATTGAAATTGTGTGACATTTGTCTTCCAGTGTGTCACTTATTTTTTTATTTTTTTTTGGCAAGCATATAACTTTACTACTTACTAAAGATGAAATCAAATTTGCATGCACAGGTGAGCACTCTCTGAAACACCTTGGATTCATCACATATTTGAGTTTCAATTAGCATATATATATATATATATATATATATATATATATATGGTTCAGTAGTCATTTGAACAAAATTGTAGAGACATCCAACACACTCCATTTAAAAAGCAAAAAACAAAAAACAAAAACAAAAACAAAAAACAAACAACAACAACAAAAAAGTAAAAAACAAGATCCCAGAAAACAGCGCAGTTCTGTTACTCTTGTGGTACTTGGCACCATTTTTTTTTAATTAGCTTCTCAGTCATCATCTGGGAGGAAACCATTCTAAGCAACATCATTAAAAACAGCTCTGATAAAGCATAGTCACAACTATGTATCATAAAGCAGGACCACATAAGAGTGAGTACATATCATGTTTGTCTATTTGTGATTGGGTTATCTCGCTCAGAATGGTTTCTTCCAGTTCCATCCATTTTCCTGCAAATTTCAAGATTCCATTATTTTTTTTTTTGCTGAGTAGTACTCCATTGTGTAAATGTACCACATTTTCTCTATCCATTCTTCGGTTGAGGGGCATCTAGGCTGCTTCCAGTTTCTGGCTATTACAAATAATGCTGCTATGTACATGGTTGAAAATATGTCCTTGTTATATGAATGTGCTTCTTTTGGGGTATATGCCTAGGAGTGGAATTGCTGGATCTTGTGGTAGACTCATTCCCATTTTCTTGAGGAGTTGCCATACTGATTTTCAAAGTGGCTGTACAAGTTAGCACTCCCACTAGAAGTGGAGAAGTGTTCCCCTTTCTCCACATCCTCTACAACATGAACTGTCATTGGTGTTTTTGATTTGGGCCATTCTGACAGGAGTAAGATGGTATCTCAGAGATGTTTTGATTTGCATTTCCCTGACGGCTAAGAATGTTGAACACTTTTTTATGTGTCTTTCAGCCATTTTAGATTCCTCTATTGAGAATTGTCTATTTAGTTCTGTACCCCACTTTTTAATTGGGTTGTTTGGTGTTTTGGAGACTAGCTTCTTGAGTTCTTTGTATATTTTGGATATCAGCCCTATGTCAGATGTGGGGTAGGTGAATATCTTTTCCCAGTCTGTGGGCTGCTGTTTTGTCTTGTTGACTGTCTCCTTTGCCTTACAGAAGCTTCTCAGTTTCAGGAGATCCTATTTATCAATTGTTGACCTCAGTGTCTAAAGGTCTTGGATAAATCAGGGATAACAGGACTATACCTCAATATAATAAAAGCAATATACAGCAAACAAACAGCCAACATCAAATTAAATGGAGAGAAACTTGATCCAATTCCTCTAAAATCGGGGACAAGACAAGGCTGTCCACTCTTTCCATACCTCTTTAATATTGTCCTTGAAGTCCTAGCTAGAGCAATGAGACAACAAAAGGAGATCAAGGGAATACAAATCAGAAAGGAAGAAGTCAAACTCTCCCTATTTGCAGACGATATGATAGTCTACATTAGTGACCCGAAAAACTCTATCAGGGAACTCCTACAGCTGAGATATTTTTTATTTGAATTAGAAACAAGATTGTTTTACATGTCACTCCCAGTTCCCTCTCCATTCCCTCCTTCCCTACCACTCTCCCACAACTAAATCCCTACCTATCACCTATCCTTTCTGCTCCCAAGGGAGGGTGAGACCTTCCATAGGGGGCCATCATAGTCTATCATATCCTTTGATGTAGGGCCTGGGCCCACTCCCATGTTTTGTGGCTAACGGAGTATCCCTCTATGTGGATTGGGCTCCTGAAGTCAACACCTATGCTAAGGTTAAGTATTGAACTACTACAGGAGGTACTGTAGATTTTTTAGGTCTCACTGAAACCCACATTCCTGGGGTCTAGATCAGTCCCATGCTGGTTTCCCAAGTATCAGTCTGGGGACCAAGAGCTCCCCCTTATTCAGGTCAGCTGTTTTTGTTGGTCCATCCTGGTCTGGACCCCTTTACCCATCACTCATTCTTCTCTGCAACTGGATTCCAGTTCAGTTCAATGATTAGATGTGGGTATCTGCTTCTATTTCCACCAGCTACTGAATGAGGGCTATCTGGTGGCATATAAGTCAGTCATCAATCTCACTAGCAGGGGAGGGCATTTAAGTTAGCCTCTCCTCTGTTGCTTAGATTGTAAGTTGGTGTCATTGTAGATCTCAAGCCTTTTCCCTAGTGCCTGATTTCTCTGTACACATAAATGTCTCCGTCTATTATGGTATCTCCTTTCTTGTTTTCTTCTATTCTGCCCCCAACTCAAACTTTCTGCTCCCTCATGTCCTCCTCACCCCTCCTCGTCTCTCCTTCTCATTCTCCTAGCTCTCTCCCGCCTCCTTCCTTGCTCACAAATTGCTCAGGAGATCTTGTCCCTTTCCCCTTCTCTAATGGAACATGTATGTCTCTCTTAGGATACTCCTTATTTACTAGCTTCTCTGGCAGTGTGGATTGTAGACTGGTAATACTTTACTCTATGTCTAAAATCCAAATATGAGTGAGTACATACCACATTTGTCTTTTTGTGAATGGGATACCTCACTCAGAATGGTTTCTTCTAGTTCTATCCATTTCCTGAAAATTTCAAGATTCCATTGTGTTTTTTTTTCTGCTGAGCAGTACTCCATTGTGTAAATGTACCACATTTTCTCTATCCATTCTTCAGTTGAGGCTCATCAAGGTTCCTGCCAGGTTCTGGCTATTATAAATAGTGCTGTTATGAACATCATTGAACAGATGTCCTTGTTGTATGAATGTGCTTCTTTGGGGGTATGCCTAAGAGTGGAATTGCTGGGATTTGTGGTAGACTGAATCCTATTTTGCTGAGGAGTCACCATACTGATTTGCAAAGTGTCTGTACAAGTTGGTACTCCCACCAGCAATGGAGGAGTGTTCCCCTTTCTTCACATCCTCTCCAGCATAAACTATCATTGGTGTTTTTTATTTTAGCCATTCTAACAGAAGTAAAATGGTATCTCAGAGTTGTTTTGATTTGCATTTCCCTGATGGCTAAGGATGTTGATCACTTTCTTATGTATCTTTCAGCCATTTTACATTCCTCTATTGAGAATTGTCTATTTAGTTCTGTAACCCACTTTTTAATTGGAATGTTTGGTGTTTTGGTGACTTGCTTCCTGAGATCTTTGTGTATTTTGGAGATCATCCCTCTGTCAGATGAGGGGTTGGTGAATATCTTTTCCCAGTCTGTGGGCTGCCGTTTTGTCTAACTGACTGTGTTCTTAGCCTTACAGAAGCCTCTCAGTTTCAGGAGGTCCCATTTATCAATTGTTGATCTCAGTGTCTGTGCTACTGGTATAATGTTCAGGAAGTAGTCACCTATTCTCCTCAATGTATTCCATACAATAGAAGCAGAAGGGTCATTACCAAACTCTCTTTAGGAGGCTTCAATAACCTTGATACCCAACCCACACAAAGACACAACTAAGAAAGAGAACTACAGACCAATATCAGTCATGAACATTGATGCAAAAATACTCAATAAAATACTGGCAAATCAAATCCAAGAACATATCAGAGAAATTATCCACCATGTTCAAGTAGGCTTTATCCCAGGGATTCAAGGATGGTTCAATATATGAAAATCCATCAATGTAATCCACCATATAAACAGACTGAGGGAAAAACCTACATGATCATCTCATTAGATGCCGAAAAAGCCTTTGACAAAATCCTACACCCCTTCTTGACAAAGGTCTTGGAGAGATCAGGAATAACAGGAACAAACCTTAACATAATAAAAGCAATATACAGCAAGTCAACAGCTAACATCAAATTAAATGGAGAGAAACTCAAAGCAATTCCTCTAAAATCAGGGACAACACAAGGCTGCCCACTCTCTCCATACCACTTCAATATTGTCCTTGAAGTCCTAGCTAGAGCAATAAGACAACAAAAGGAGATCACGAGGATGCAAATGGGAAAGGAAGAAGTCAAACATTCACTATTTGCAGATGATATGATAGTCTACATAAGTGACCCTAAAAACTCTACCAGGGAACTCCTATAGCTGATAAACACCTTCAGCAAAGTGATAGGATACAAGATTAACTCAAAAAAATCTGTAGCCCTACTATATACAGATGATACATTCTCAGAGAAAGAAATCAGAGAATCATCACCCTTTACACCCTTGACAAAGAAGCTAAATTTATACGATGGAATAAAGAAAGCATCTTTATTAAATGGTGCTGGCATAGCCAGATGCTGGAGTGTAGAAGACTTCAGATAGATCCATGTCTATCACCATGCACAAAACTTCAGTCCAAATGGATCAAAGACCGCAACATAATCCAGCCACACTGAACCTATTAGAAGACAAAGTGGGAAATACCCTTGAATTAATTGGTGTAGGAGACTGCTTCCTGTTCTTAGATTTGGTTTGCAGGTATTTTATTGAATATTTTTACTCTATATTCATGAAGAAATTTGTTTTATAAATCTCTTTGTTGAATTTTTGTGTGGTTTATGTATAATGAATATGACCTCATAATGAATTTGGCAATGTTCCTTCCATTCCTATTTTATGGCATTTGCTCTGCCTTGAAAGTACTGTAAAATTCCGTGTTAAAACTATCTGGCCCTCTATCTCCTCCTTCTGGTCAGGAAACTTCAACGACTGAAGTCTATAGGTGTTGTGGGTCTATTTACTTACTTATCTTGATTTAACTTTGGTAAGTTGTATATACAGGAAAAATTATCCATTTCTTATCATGTAGGGAGACACCTGAAAGAAATTGGGCCATACCTCCTCGAATGCACCGGATCCAACTTATTCCGTTTCACCTGACACAGCGGCCACAGCTTCAAATATTGACTTCAATCAAGTTGAGCATTTCAACCTAGATCTTCAATCAAGCAAATCCCATCTAACATAGACTGGATAGAACCCATTAGAGACTTTCACTATACTAACATTTTGTTCCCAAAGGACCCCACAAGGCTACCATCATCCCATTTCAGCAGGAAGTAATGTGGAGGATGCTATGCCCCCATTCCCCATTATTGTCTATTAGGGTAATGTAAGCCTAGTTAGGAATAACTTTCCTATTGTTTATGGTTGGAATAGGAAGGAGTTGTTCAAGTTGGACACCCCTTTCAGATGACTTTAGGGCTTAGCTGAAATAGACATAGTTAGAATTACAATAGCAGATTATTGTATCTTCTTGTATTTCACCTTTATGATTGTTAATTTTGGATATTTTACACTATTAAGTTTTAATCCTCTTTTAGACTAGAAGGGGAATTGTAAGGAGACACCGTAACCATGCCTCCTAAGGGCTGGCTACAGGTGTGCTTGACCATGCCTGTCAGGGATTGGTCAACGTGAGCTCAGGATGAAGCATGTTAGATTCTTAAGTGATGGCAGACACATGGCGGCCCCTTCTCTCTGGCCTCCCTGCCTTCCTGCCTCTGGGCACGTTCTGGCTTGTATTTGGCTGGTATTTATCTGAATAAAGGTATCTTGACTCTACAAGCCTTCTCCTTCATTATAGATTTTCCAATTTTGTGGAATACAGGATTTTAAATCATGACCTAATGATTATTTGGTTTTCCTTGATGACTGTTGTCATGTCCCTCTTTTGTTTTTGATTTTGTTAATTTGGATATTCTCTCTAACTTTTAGTTTGGATAAAGGTTTGACTCTCTTGTTTATTTTCTTAAGGAACTTACTCTTTGTATCATTGATTCTTTGTATTCTCTTTGTTTTTATTTTATTGATTTCAGCCTTGAGTTTGATTGTTTCCTGTAATCTATTCCTCTTGGGTAAGCTTGCTTCTTTTTGCTCTAGAGCTGTGTGTTAAATTACCAGTATGAGATCTCTCCAATTTCTTTAAGTAGGCACTTAGTGCTATGACCTTTCCATTTAGCAATGATTTCATTGTGCCACACAAGTGTGGAGTGTTGTACATTCATTTTCATTGAATTTTAGAAAGTCTTAAGTTTCTTTATTTCAACCTTGAACCAGTAGTCATCCAGTAGAGAATTGTTAAGTTTCCATGAGTTTCTTTTTGTTTATTTGTTTGTCTTTCTGTGTATTCTGTTGTTGTTGAAATGCTGCTTTGATCCGTGGTGGCCTGATAGGGTTCAGGGCATTATTTCAATTTCTTTTCATCTTTTAAGACTTGATTTGAGACAAAGGAGGTGGTCAACATTGAAAAATGTTCCATGAAACACCCAGAAGAAGGGATATTCTTTTGTGTTTGGATAAAATATTCTGTAAATATGTTAGGTACATTTGGTTTACAATATCTTTTAGCTCCAGCATTTCTTTGTTTAGTTTTTGGCTGGATGACCTGTACATTGATGATAGTGGGGTATTGAAGTCTCCCACTATCAATCTGTGAGGGTTGATTATGATTTAAGCATTAGCTCTGTTTCCTTTCAAAAGTGAGTGCCCTGCATTTGGGGCATCAATATCAATCAATGAAAGATAATCTTGGTGGATATTTCTTTTGATGAATAGGAAGTGTCCTTCCCGATCAATTTTGATTAACTTTGGTTTGAAGTCTATTTTCTTAGATATTAGAATGGAAGCACTAGCTTGTTTTTTTAGGTCCATTTGCTTAAAAAACTTTTTGATATCCCTTTACACTGAGGTGTGGTTCTTCTATGCAACAGAAAGATGGATCCTGCTTTCACATATGTTCTGTTAGTCTTCGTCTTTTTTACTGGGGAATTGAGTTCATTGATGTTGGAAGAAATTGATGACCAATGATTATTAATCCCTGTAATTTTGGTGGTGGTTGTGATGGTGGTATTTGTAATGGTATGTGTGTGTGTGTGTGTGTGTGTGTGTGTGTGTGTGTGTGTGTGTGTGTATGTTTTCCTCTTTTGGTTTTGCTGGTATGATATTATGTTTCTTGTGTTTACATGGGTATAGTTAACCTCTTTGGGTTGGAATTTTCCTTCTATTGCCTTCTGTACGGCTGGATATGTGGATATTTTTAAATTTTTCATTATCATAGAATATCTTGTTTTCTCCATTTATAGTGAGTGATTAAAAGATTTTCTAGATTTATTAGTCTGTGGTCATGTAAAGTCTAAATGACATCTGTTCAGGCCCTTCTGTCTCTTAGTGTCTTCACTGAAAAGTTGGATATAGCTTGAAAAGGTCTGCCATTATATCTTACCTGGTCTTTTTACCTTGCAGTTTTTAATATTCTTTCTTTGTTATGTATGTTTAGCATTTTTATTATTATGTGATGGGGGTACTTGCTTTTCTGATGCAACCTATTTGGTATTCTGTAATCATCTTGTGCTTTATAGACATGTCTTACATTAATTTAGGAAACTTTTCTTTAATGATTTTGTCTAAAATATTTTCTAGGCCTTTGACTTGGATTCTTCTACTCTATCCTTATAATTATTGGATTTAGTCTTCTCTTAGTGTCTCAGATTTTCTGCATGTTTTGTGTCAGGAATTTTTATATTTTATATTTTCTTTGATTGATATATCAATTTAGCTTATGATATCTTCAAAGACTGAGATTCCTTTTCCATCTCTTGTATTCTTCTGGTGATGCTTGCATAAGCTCACTTTTCTACAGTTTTCATTTCCATAATTCCCTCTGTTCGTTTTTTTCTTTTTCTTTTTACTTTTATTTCCATTTTCAGGTCATGACCAGCTTTATTCATTTCCATTATCTGTTTATTTATTGTTGGTTTTCTATAAGGGATTTATTCATTTCTTCCAATTGTTTGTCTTTTCATTGATTTGTTGAATGGATTTATTGATTTCTAACTTAAGGACTTCTATCTTCCTAAAGTTTATTTTTAGTTTGTTTTCTTGTGCTTCAGCTGTGTTGGAATATTCAGCATTTTTTGTAGAAGAATAGCTGGGCTCTGGTGATTGTGTTTTGAGGAAGTGGAGAGTAATTCCTGGCAGAGGTCTTACCTGGGGTTCTGGTCACTGGTGTGATCTCTATTGAAGCAAGTGGCATCCTCTTGGGTTATGGGCAATTTTCTTTCTTGTTCAATTATGGAGGGGGAGTGGAGGGGAGATAGTAGCCTCTGGGAATAAGAGTAGCAGAAAAGAGGGGCAGAGATTGGGGAGATAGGCAGAGAAGGAGAGAGAGAAAGAGAGAGAGAGAGAGAGAGAGCAAGAAAGGGACAGACAGACAGACAGACAGACAGACAGACAGACAGACAGAAAGATGGGATGTGGCAGGGCCCCTTTAAAAGGGAACTTAGTAAATGTGCACAGGAGGTGCTCCTAGTAGCTGCAACTGAGGGTGTATCCTATCAGAACTCTAATGGCAAGCCCTAATAGGTGCCTGAATACTAACATTTCTCCCTTTTTATTATAAAAGGGTGAGGTATTAGAAAGGGGTAGCAAGTGAGGTGGGGATAAGGAGACCATGTTCTCAAGACTATTTCCTGATGACCTGTTCATCTTTGGGAGACCTGGGAAAGCTGGGGTGCTGACCACATCCTGGAGTAGCTGGCCATTTCACTTCACTGCCCAGGCACTGTGGAATTGTCAGACACCACCTGCAACTGGAAAAAAATGTTCTTTGTGGTGGAATCAAGTTGACTCCCTAGGGGTTAAAGCACCTGATCCTTTCCCATCGCCACAGAATCACCCAGACATGTTTGGTAGTCTTGTGCCTCTAGCTCTGTGACCAACAGCTGGTAGTCCTGCAACAATGGCTGATTGGGAATGGTCAGTGTGTCTCCAACCCCCCTCCAATGGGAACAATGAGGTATAGATAATGACATAGCTCCCAAGAGCAAGGCAGAGAAGTAAGATTGAAGGGTATGTAATCCCTAGCATCACAGGAATTCATAGAAGGTTGTTTAATAGAGAGCACAGGCTGATTAGTGATTCATTAAACACAGAGCAGCAGCCAAGGGCTCTGAGCCCTAGAGAGACACAGGTGACTAGTACCAGGACTTTGAGAAAAGCCAAAAGGAGAAGACTGTGCTTGAGAAATGAAGTCTCACAGTCAGGGGAATGCTCAGAGGTGGGTAGTCCTGTCAGAGACCCAATTGCAAATATTGAATGGAAGGTGAAGCTGCCAGTGAATGAGAAAGCAGATTTGTTGCAGGCGGAACAGAGTGGATCTATTGAGGGTAGAATTGGTGGATATGGTCCCAGTGTGAAGTTACTGCTTTTCGGAGGTCTCTGCCACAAAGGAAACACATGCATGCCACATGCAAAAGAGTTAATGTAATTAAATTTGTAATTTAATTAGGTTTAGTGAGGGAATAGAACAGCAGAAGAATGAAAGGGTGATACTTCCTTCCATCTATCAGGATCACTGGCAGAATGTTGCAAAGTTCCCATAAAATATCAAGTTATAAAGTGCTGGGAAGCAGATTTTTGGTGAGCTTAATACCAATGAGTGAGGCTGAATGGGATCCAATGGCTTTTTATCAAGCAAGGCCCAAGCTGCCCAGTGATTCATCAAACAATAGGCTGAAGGATCCAAGGGTCCATCACAGGCACAGGGCACCCCAGTGGATCATCACACAAAGAGAGGGGACAAGGGATCTGAACTCAAAAGAGCCATGGTTGCCTGGAACCAGGGATTAATGAGGTCAAAAGGCAAAAAACCCACACTTAAGGGACAAATCCTCACACTGGAAATAGCCAGAGATGGGAAAGGGGGAGTGGGTCACCAATCATGCTGGTTTTGGATGGAGGGATCCAGAGATCTGGAAAAGTGATGCTGTCCTATGTGAACTGGGTTCCAGAACCCCAGCATGCCTCAAACTGCCTGTGGGCAGTGGGGAATGAGAGGAATTCATTTTCTGGTCAGGGAACCAATGTTGTCATTTAAAAAGCAACACGAGAAAAAAGCCATGTGACAGAACTCACATGGAGGGTTTTTTAAATTAGGTAAAGGGAATAGAAAATGGGGGGAGAGATGGCCCCTGGGAATAGGAGAGACCAAAGAGAAAAAAGAAGATGGGGGCAAGGGATATAGAGAGACAGGCAAAGAAGCCAAGTGAGCAAGAGATAACAGACAGAAAGAAGAAAGGAGGATGGAAGGAAGGAGTTGGGCTGTGATGGGGAAATACTTCTGTATATGTTTATAAATAAAGTACATGCTTGGCCAATGAGACAGCAGGTTAGGCTGGACTAGGAGTCAAAAGGATTCTGGGAAATGTAGTAGAGAAGTGGTGTTGCAGACAGGAAGTGACATAGCAAGGAAACTCATATTTAAGAAGAGGAAAAAGGAAGTGTCGCTCTTTTTCCCCTCAACTCCTGCTCCAGCGGCACGATGTGATTCACCAGCAAGGAGGGATGCCAATAAGGCGTCCGATAAGATAAGTCCCATAAAATATATAGATGTATGGTAATTGAGACTGAGCTAACAAATGAGAATCCTAGTCATTGGCCAAGCAGCTTTGTAACTAATACAAGTCTCTCTGTGTATTCATTTGGGCCTAACTCGGGCGGGCGGCTGGCGTAAAGCTCGAACGTGGCGGTGGGGCTCAGGCGGCTTTTGGCAAAAAGATTTATCGTAACAGGGCAGTGCCCTTTTAACAGGGAACATAGTGAGTTTCATAGCAGGTGCTCTTAGTGGCTGCAGCTGAAGGCATATCCTGTCAGAAGCTCAAAGGCAGGCCAGTACAGATGCCAGAATGCTAACAATCCTCAACTCTTCTAGTTCCTATAATCCCTCCTCCTCCTTTTCCTTAGGGTTCCCTAAGTTGTACCTAATGTTTGTCAGTAGGTTTCTGCATCTGTTCCCATTAGTTTCTGGATGATGCCTGTCTGATAATAATTGGGCTAGGCACCAAGCTATGAATATGCTACAATATCTTTAGGAACCAATTCATTGATTTTTTAAATATATGGTTTGGTTCCATTCTAGGTCTCTAAACTGTCCAGTTTCTGGTTCCTGGCCATCCAGGCAGTGGCAGGCATGAACTCTCTCTTATTATGTGGGCCTCAAGATGGACAAGACATTGGTTGGCCACTCCCACAAGTTCTACATCACCTATATGCCAGCACATCTCGCAGGCAGGACAGATTTTAAGTTAAAGGTTGTGTGGCTGCTTGGTGTCTCATTCCTACCATTGGAAGCTTTGCCTTTTACAGCGTTCCTTTCCCAAAGGATTCTAGTTTGTGTAAAGTTAGAATAAAAGAATTCAGTACATCAATAAATAATTACAGGATCACTGACTTTTACAAATTCTTCTAAGAGGTTCAGAATGAACCTCAGGAGAGAAAGTTAGAGGTACCCTTGAACAAATTGGTACAAGAGATTACTTCATGAACATAACTCCAGTAGCACAGACACTGGGATTGACAGTTAATAAATGGGACTTCCTGAAACTGAGAAGCTTCTTTAAGGCAAAGGACACAATCATCAAGAAAAAGCAGCAGCCCACAGAATAGGAAAAAAATTTCACCAACCCCACATCTGACAGAGGGCTAATCTCCAAAATATACAAATAACTAAAGAAGCTAGTCACAAAAATAGCAAGCAACCCAATTAAAAAGTGGGAGTACAGAACTAAACAGAGAATTCTCAATAGAGGAATCTGAAATGGCTGAAAGACACTTAAGAAAGTGCTCAATATCCTTAGCCATCAGGTAAATGCAAATCAACACAACTCTAAGATACCATTTTACATCTGTCAGAATGGCTAAAATAAAAAACACCAATGACAGTGTATGCTGGAGAGGATATGGAGAAAGGGGTACACTCCTCCATTGCTGGTGGGAGTACAAACTTGTGTGGCCACTTTGGAAATCAGTATGACAGTTTCTCAGGAAAATGAGAATCAGTCTACCTCAAGATCCAGCAATTCCACTCTTGGGCATTTATCCAAAGGAGGCACATTCATACAACAAGGACATCTGTTCAACGATGTTCATATCATATTTTTTGTAATAGCCAGAACCTGGAAGCAACCTAGATGTCCCTCAACCAAAAGTTGGATAGAAAAAATATGTGGTACATTTACACAGTAGAGTATTACTCAGGGGAAAAAATCAATGAAATCTTAAAATTCCCAGGCAAATGGATGTAACTAAAAGAAACTCTCCTGAGTGAGGCAACCCAGTCACAGAAAGACAAGCATGGTATGTACTCACTCATATGGATTTTAGACATAGAGCTAAGTACTACCAGCCTACAATCCACACCACCAGAGAAACTAGGAAACAAGAAGGACCCTAAAAGAGAAATACATGGTCCCACAAAGAAGAGGAAAGGGACAAGAACTCCTGAACAAATTGGGAGCACAGGGGTGGGGGCAAAGGGGAGGGAGGAAGGAAAAAGAGAAGGGGGAAGAGGAGGAGGAACAAACAAAAGGAATCAGGAAGACTGAGTCAGGGGAGGAATAGAGAAGAGCAAGAAGAGAGATACCTTAATTAAAGAGAAATCTGGCACTAGGGAAATATTCAGAGATCCACAAAGATGACCTCAACTAAGAATCTAAGCAGTAGTGGAGAGGCAACTTTTGATGCCCTTCCCCTATAACGAGATTGATGACTACGTTAAATGCCATTCTAGATCCTTCATCCTGGAGCTGATGGAAGCTGAAACAGAAACCCACAGCTCAGCACTGACCCATACTCCTGGAATCCAGTTGTAGAGAGGGAGGAGGAATGAGCAAAGGGGTCAAGACTGTGCTGGAGGAACCCACAGAAACAGCTGACCTGAGCAAGTGAGAGCTCAGGGGAACCAGCATTGGACTGAACCAAACCCTCTGAATGTGGTTGCCAGTTAGGAGGCCAAAACAGTCTATGGGATCTCTGATAGTGGAAACAGTATTTATCCCTAGTGCACACATGGACTTTGGGAGCCCATTCCCCATGGAGGGGATGCTGTCTCAGCCCAGATACACAGAGGAGGGCCCAGGCCTTCCCACATATGATGTAACACATTTTGATGCTTCCCCCATGGAAGGCATACCCTCCCTGGGCAGGGGATGGGGGTGTCGGTAGGGACATGGGATGATGGGAGGGAGGGGAAACTGGAATTGATATATGAAATAAGATTGTTTCTAAATTAAACAAATGTTTTAAAGTAAGGAATGAGAGTTTAAAAATAACTGTGCTACTTTCATCAAAAAAAAAAAAAAGAATTAGGAGATATGACCTTGTTAAGGATGTGTTTCACTAGGGGTAGTGTGTGAGATTTCCAAGGACCATACCAGGCACAGATTCTCTCCTCTATGTTTCCTGCTTGTGGGTCATATATAAATTCTTAGATACTACTCCAGAACCATGCCTGATGGCCTGTCACCATGTTCTCTGCCATGATGCTCATGGACTCACCCTTTTTAGAAACAGTAAACAATCCCCAATTAAATGCTTTATTTTATAAGTTACCTTAGTCCTGGTATCTTCTTACAGCAAAGTTAGGGCTCATGAACCTCTTCACACTCCATATTTGAATGTTGACTGGCTTAATCTTGTGCAGGAATTTTTCAGGCCATTCTAGCTGCTGAGAGTTCATGAGTGCAGTGGCCCTGTCCTACCCAGAAAACCATGTTTTCCTACAGTTCTCCCTAACCTTTGGTTCTTACATTGTACCTATCCCTTCTTAAACAGTAGATTCTATCCTTTGGGGAAGGATGTGATGAATGCCCCATTTGTGGCTGAGCAATCCTCTGGTACTTACTCTCCTTATTTTCACCAGATGTGAGTATCTGCATTGGATAACCACTCCCCACTGTACAAAGAAACTCAGAAATTCCAGTTTTAATGTTCTAACAAGGAGATTATAAATTTCAGAGATGGAGATCATATAAAAACTGCAATAAAGCAAGGTTAGCATAGAAACTCTGGAAGTGATCATAAAGGAAAATGAGTTAATAAGTCACTAGATGCGGAAGTAAGTGAAGTGTGTTCATTCAGACAATATCTCAGACGTATTGCCCTCAGAGTCAATAACCCCACTTACATGAGGAATTCTGAGAAGACAATGAAAGTGAGTTTCAGGGTCTAAAACCCACACCAGGACTAAGGAAGCATATAAAAGAGAAAAAAAAAAAAACTTCTCCAAAAATCCCCAGATCTGAGTTACAGTTCTACTATTATCCCTGACTAACTTCAGACAGAATATGATGGTCACTTAGTAAAAACAAGTTCACTCTATATAGGAACAGCTATTGAGTTCTGAGAGTGAACAGATTAGGAGCAGCCATGCAATCCCAAAGTGTTTTCTTTCATACATTAAGATGTATAAAGCAGATGAGATAATGAGTCTTGTCTCTTCTGAAGTATGTTCTCTCTGAAGAACTGGCTTTTCCCAGGAGTCTTGTGATGTCCCTGGAGCTGAATTGTGGTCCAGGGAAATCTTTTGCACTGCATTATTCCCACAGAACCGTGTCACAGTGCATTTTATATACCAGGCACATTGTCATGTAAGAAAAAATACATGAGTTATGCTGGACATCTGTGCAACTTACCTGCTTTCTATAAAATGCTTAAACAAAAATTTACTGGTTTAATTTCAAACTCAATGAATTCAGATGGACTATTCCACCAGGTACTTACAACATAATTACCTCACCTTTGGAAATCCTATGAAGATACTGGCTCCAAAGTAAGATCTACACAAAAGGGAAAGTAAATGTACCAAAAATTTGCCCTTTTCCATTGGAATTTACCATCACATAACACCATGGTCTGTCTGGAAAATTCAAGTCTTATTTGGGATACATAGGTAAGACTGTTTGACTTTGGTTGAAACATCCAGCATTATTTTCATTTTCTGTGGGGTTCTTATTTGTCACTCAGTAACCTTTAGGAAATATTCTTTCATGGGAATGAAAACTTATTCTAGACTATAGAGCTTACCCAAAAAATCCCCCATAAATTGCCAACTATATTTATACTGGAAAGGAAATTGCCCATGTACAGTATAGCTGTCTTTATAATGAAATTGACATGGCTGAAACTCCAGATTTTTTAGTGACTAATAATATGACCTTAGATGAGTTACTGAACTAGTCCGAGTCTTAGTCTCTTCCATCAAAATAAAACTCTTCAGTAGAGTTATATGGATTGTATAAGGCAATTTATGCAGAATTTATCATATTATAAAAAACAGGTGATCAATAAACAACTAACAACTCTGGGAAAACAACATGGTATATTAGTTCAACTGCAGTCGGTGATTTGTATCCTGTAAATATCATTTATTTTTACCAGTGAAATCTCAAGCAAGACATTTAACATTTCTAAGGTTTGGCTTCTTTAAAATAAGGACAGGTGTTGCAAGTTTAATTTTGTTGTGAAGTTGAAATAATACTTTTGTTGTGTTTAGCATCTTCTTACAAAGCAAGATCTTAGTACATAAATAATTAAATTTTGAGATATCAATTCCAGCAAGGTGAGAACATTAACACTGTTGAACATTTCCATTGTCCCTAAAGAAACACAACATATGGAATAAAGAGAAAGAAATTGAGAGAGGGTTGTAAGTCAAAATAATTTTTAAAAAAATGTGGGAGTCAATCATTCCCTGAAGAGTTCTTTGATAATAGACTTTGGTTTCCCTATCTCCCCAGAGATCACAAAGTTTTCTGTGATGCATATTACAGACATAATAAGCCCAAAAGTGTTCTGTCCTGAAATGCTAATTAGCCATAAAACTTTTCTTTCCCCTTTTAAAGCTGTCTGGGGTTTAGCAATATGTTGCATCCCCCTACTCTGGGCTTAATTTGGGGTGACAGTATGTAACAGTTCTTCCGTTATAACATTGTATGAAACTAGCTTTCATCAGCCTGACTTGGAATGCTTTCCTTCTGTAAAATACCTTAGGAGTTGTGTTATGAAATAAGCAAATGCTATTATTTTATGTAAAAGTTCTGAGGGGGGTTGGTCATTATTGTGTTCTCATTTGATTTTTTTTCAAAAAAAATTGAGGTTCTTACTAGATGAACAATTTTAACAAAAATGACAAAGAAAACAAGACAGAAGAAATGAAAACATGTTCTACAGGAAAGCCTAATATCAACTTTGATAATCTTCTCCCATAGGAGTTATTTGCTTAATAACAAGAGGTATACCTGGTATGGTAAGGGGGCACAATCCCAGAGGGGCTGCACTGGCATTCAATCTGCTTTGACCAAATCTCTACTCAGGAACTTTGAGTACCTGTCTGTCTATCACAGGGACAACAAAGTTCAGCCACAAAACAGAAAATAGACTTTGACAATTTCATAATAGATGCTGACAAGGGTATTGATATTTGCCTTTTTCTTTTTTGAAAATGTAAAAACATATGTTTAAATTCGGTGAAATTTACAAAATCATAAAGATGCTACAAGGTACATAGAGAGAATGAAACAAATTCATAGCAAAAGAGGCAGAATTTATACCAACCCACTTGGACCTCTGCTGGATAATCTTAGACACACAGAGATTTAACTTCCTCTTAGTGAAATACATAACTGCTTAAAATGAAAACATTCAAAGAATACATCTTTAGCAATATGGATAAGTCAAATGTTCCATAAGCATAGCAAGGAAGACTGTAATAAAATCACAAGTAACTAACCCAACTAACCTTTTAAATATATGTTATCTTCTAAGTAAATATAAAAGAAATGTTCGTGGAGGGACATATCTCTTGAATAAAGCAAAATTGATACCTATCAGAATAAGGGCCGGAGTCAGAGTATGATACAAAGCAAAGAAAATATTCAGTAAAATAAAGACAAACCTTGCCTTGATCAGGGATGACTGTTATTAGGAAGTAGAAAGGCATTTAATTTGGATGTAAAGTCCAACAATATCATGTTTAAATGGCTATAAATTATTATAGATAATGCCTGTGTGCTTTCTAAATTCAGTAATTATTAACTGACAAGTGTGCAAGTTTTGACATGTAAATAATGAGAAAATCTTTTCAAGAGCCATTATTCCTCACCATAGAAATCATGGCTTGGGAAAAACAAAAATCCCTTAAATGATAATAGGATCTACATCTACTGTAATTCACAACGAAGAAATGGAAAGTGGAACCTAAGGAGGGAAAGTAGACTTCTAAGGTTTACTTAGTGAGTTGGTACCTAGAGACCACAACATGAAGCCTAAACAATACCAAGAGGGTCTTACAAAGAAACTGGCTAATCCCTGGCCTCTGTTACTGAAGAGGAGTGAAGGAAATATCCCAGGAAGCCATGTCAAATGTGATGTGGCAGGGTTGCCCTCCTTTAGAAACCGATGATCAGAGCTCAAAGGGGCTCTGAATTTAAAAACAGCTCCCACCAAGCTTTCATTAAAAGTCTGTACCATGTGTTCTTCAAGTATTGTAATTAATAAGAACATCATGATTTTAGAGTTGTACAGGCTCCATTGAAATTTATTTTTGTGGTGAAACAGGGAAATAAATTGGGGACCCTCTCAAGTCTGAAGGACCTGCTGCTAGTCTCAGATCTACCAATGGTTTAAATGATCTAATTTGTATAACTTTGGGTAATTATAGACTTGGTTTTACATTCAAGGACTCCAAGTTAGAAATCTTGAACCTGAAGTAGTTGGTGTGGAATGAGGACACTGATCAAATGGTTCAAATGAAGCAGACTAGGGTAGAGAAAGTAGAGGTATTGGCTGCAGATTATAGATTCTTCGTGAGTAAAGGAAAGGTAATTTAACATACCTGGTTATAATTTTCATCCAAATCTATGACTATACACCTGTCCAGTAAAGTTATAGTGAAGAATCTATAAAGTATTAAAAGTAGAAGGTGAATCATAACAATGTCTTTCAAGAAATAAAGTATAAGTGCTTTGGTTTCCTTAAAAAAAGCTTCCTATGGCCACTTGAATATTAGGTACTTTCATGACAGTCCTGGATAGTGTAGGAAAATGGTCAACAAAGAACAGATAAATGTGATGATACAAGTCAGATTTGGGCCATGTGGCAACAAGGAATTTTAGGAATGCAAAAACTGCCATGACTCAACAAATAGAAAGCATACATAAGCTCTTTGAGCAAGCAGTACAGAACAGGAAAAGAACATTATATCTTACCTAATGTTTGAAAGATTCTTCTAGAAGCAACAGAATTTTAGTGACAAATCCTCCCCTATACCTCCAATTATACAATTTTGTCTTTGGCAGAAGGCATATATGCAATCATATGACAGAAACACCAGTTACCAAGCCCATAGTCAAAGTATAAAATATTTACCTACATTAGTAAGTACCATCACATAAATGGTGTAAAATGATCTAAAAATTTAATGGGGCATAAAATAAAAGAATTGGGAAGAATTTCCTTATTGTATTTAGGGAGAGCACAGATTTGTCAATTATTGACAAGATATATGTGTGTATACACAGGGGAAAATAGATACATAAATTGAAATGAATATACTATGCTAGATAAAGTTGATGATAATGCTGGCAAAAGGCTTACATTATTTACCTCATTTTATGTTGGGGGAACTGTTCTTCACTATTTATAGGCATAATACTTTTTTAATATTCTAAATACCTTAATGATAAAAGTGTGCTTTTGTCATGTTAGGGAAAATAAAACCAAGCCCAGTTGCTTAGATTTAGATAGATAGATAGATAGATAGATAGATAGATAGATAGATAGATAGATAGATAGATACAGGCAGGCAGACAGACAGACAATGGGAGAGTAGATAGGAGATATGGGGAAGGAAGAAACAATGTGGTAAAAGACAAATGTATTTTCTTGAATATGAAAACTCTAAAAGTGTGTGTGGGGAGGTGCTGCCATGAAAGGATGGATAGAGACTATTTGAAGATTTGAATGAATAAAGAGAAAAGAAAAACATGGGAAGTGTAGGGGGAGCATGAAAATAAGAAAATACCATGACATGCATATACATATATACACATATATATGACATATGTATTCAATAATAAAACCAATTGTTTTGTATGCTAAGTAAGTTACCATCAAAAAGAATTGAGGCAGAAAGGAGTTAGATAACTTTACCAAAGAACCTGAAGTAAAAGATCATATGACTACAATTTTGAATGTATTAGTAATTATGATGTAACAAATACTGAAAAAATGAAGTAATATATTAAAGATGATGCCTTCTGATCTGGAGTAGTAAAGACTGAGGTAAAATGAAAAATAACTTTTAGTTATTAGTACTATCTGAATGGAACATTTTGTCTTGCTGAGTAGTCAAATTATAAGAAAAATTTATGAATGTCTGCTATAAGGGATTAGTCATCACAAAGAGCAAGCTCTTTATTTCCATGCTTCAGGAAGGATTATAGAAAAGATTGTTAAGCTGTTATAATTGTCTAGAGAGCCAAAACTAAGGTCAGTCCACAAATTCTAAGAAGTAACAGAATCCATGTCCAAAGAGAAATAATATGTTGAATTGTTGGTAGTTGGAGGTTCATATGTAAACCAGAAGTTCATCTAATAGCTGTCTTGGTCTTTTTCAAACCTGAGAAGCATGTGCCTCTTATCTTTACAGAAAAATTCAAATTTACACAAAAATTGATCAGAAAGGGAAGTTTTAAAGACAAAAATCTGTTCTATAAAATTAAGGTCCAGTACTTCTGAAAATAAGCTTTGTAAATATCAAGAGATTACAAACTTAACTTTCATCACAAAGAAAAAGAATATCCTTCAGTTCTGTTTTTTTTTTTTTTTTTTAACAATTCACTCTTACCTTCTGACAAACAAAGTGTCAACATTGAATCCATGGCCAAGAATAATCTCACCACAGTAACTGAATTCATTCTAATGGGCTTTCCTGACCACCCCAAATGGGAGCTGCCCCTCTTTCTGGTATTTCTTAGCTTCTATATTGTCACCATCCTGGGGAACATGGGCATTGTCCTTCTCATCCAGGTAGATGTTCAACTTCACACACCAATGTACTTCTTCCTGAGCCACCTCTCTGTGTTGGATGCCTGCTACACATCAGTCATCACCCCTCAGATCCTGGCCACACTGGCTCCAGGCAAAACAATCATCTCCTATGGTCACTGTGCTACCCAGTTCTTCTTCTTCACCATTTGTGCAGGGACAGAGTGTTTCCTACTCTCTGTGATGGCCTATGATCGCTATGTTGCCATTAGCAACCCACTGCTCTACACTGTGGCTATGAGCCCAAGAAGATGTTGGAGTTTGGTAGTGGGAGCCTATGTCTGTGGAGTGTCTGGGGCCATCCTGCGTACCACATGTACCTTCTCCCTCTCCTTCTGTAAGAATAATCAGATCAATTTCTTCTTTTGTGACCTTCCACCCCTGCTGAAGCTGGCTTGTAGTGATACAACAAATGCTGAGATTATCATTGTCTTCTTTGGGAATTTTGTAATTTTGGCTAATGCCTTGGTCATACTCATTTCCTACTTGCTCATTGTCAAGGCTGTCATAAGGATGAAGTCTTCAGGTGGAAGAGTCAAGACTTTTTCAACATGTGCCTCCCACCTCACTGCTGTGTCTCTTTTATTTGGGACCCTCATCTTCATGTATATACGGAGTGGTTCAAGAAAATCCCTGGAAGAAGACAAAATTGTGTCTGTCTTCTATACTGTTATCATTCCCATGCTGAACCCACTAATCTATAGTTTAAGAAACAAGGATGTGAAGGCTGCCTTCAAAAAGGTCGCTGGTAGATGCCAGATGTCCTACTGCACACAACGCTAAGTAAGAAGATCTCTTATTTTAGTAAAGTTTGCCCAGACTATCCTAATAGAAATTAGATGTTGCACCCATAAATAGAGAAAAAGTAAACAGCTGACACTGGGCAAGGAAATATATAAATGTGGTGAACAATGTATCCACAAAATTCTATAATGCTGTATTTTGTCCCTATCAATAACTTTCATTTCATCCTGTCAGTCATTCACCACCTGCTTCAATCTGATTCTTTAGAGAATCTAAGGCCTAAGGGATTTTGAGTTACATCACCTGACCCCAATCCTTAATGCTTTTTCCATCTTGTGTTTGCTGCTCTTAACATTGCTGTTCTTTCTTTATCAAAGTATTCATCTGATCCCTGTGAATTGGACTAATTGGACTTTTTCTGTTTTCCTTATAATATGTCACTGAAAAAGTCAATAAATATTGTAATACAAGCCTCTCCCTTCATCACTACAGTATCTTCTTACTTGATCAGGTCAGGAAAACTTGCAACTCTCTTGCCAGTTAGTAATTCATTAGATTTCTGAGTCCTTCATTCACATTATAGTGTATTATTAAGATGAAATTAAAAGTTTACTTCTATGAAGGTCTCCACAAAGCTCAAGTGTAGGTTCTGAAGGAAATGGGAGTTTCTGCTTTCTCACACCCTACTGTCTACCTTATAAAGAGTTCTCACTATGCATAGTATAGGTACTGCAATTATATTGAGCATGGAGATACATACACAACTGAACTATACTCTTCCTCTGGGAACAAATATTTTCAGAAAGTAATTGTAACTCCTCCACCAAACTGTGAAAGCTTCCAAAGCAATTTATACTCTACATGTAGAATTGTACATGCAGAATTAACAATGTACATTCATTCATTCCTTCATATGCAAAGTTCAAAACAGATGAGCTTTCAATCACTGCTTTTGTGGTAATTTGTAAATGGCATGCATGGTCCTGTTTGCATTTCATAGTCACTCTGTTAAACAAATAATTATTTGTCTAAATACAAATCCATGTTGCAATTAGGAAAATATTTCCTTACTTTCCTGCCAACCCTCACAGACTTCCTTCCTAGCCTATCTCCATTTCTTTGTGTCAGCTGCTTTCCCCAGAGACACTTTTCTGCTAGGGATCCACAGCACTATACTGAGATGACCCCCATATAGGAGACTCTCACTAAGTTTTCTGTTCTCAAAAACACTGTCCAGACTCTTAGTAATATATCAGGACTCTTGTAAGAGCCCCTCCTCTCACTCCACCTCCACTGACTGGGAAATTCACTTCTTGGTGCAAACTCATGGTACCCCTAGAACTTTAATTCTTGTCTCTGTAGACTGACTGTTTTTCCTACTGCAGCCTTCTTGAAGGAACCCTTCTCCCTACCACACCTCAAACCCCCCTCAAGACTCAACATCTTGTAGAAGAACAGATTCACCCAGCTCTTTCTCAACTCTCTCTGACCATTCTCCTAGGCCATCTTCATTCTTTTCTGCCACCCACCAAATAGCAGAAACAAATTCTGCTAGGGAACTCACAGCACCCATATCTGCCTGTGATCCAGAAAGGACAGCAACCAAAGAACAGAGAATCAATTAAACATACATCATAGGTCAATGCCAAGAAACACCTCAACATAACAACTCTGGATGTACAAAATCACAAATGTGAACAGCCAAAACAATGTCTCCACCAGAACATAGTAAGCTTAGTATAGTAGACACTGAGAAATGTACCATATAGCAGAAGCATAAGACAAGAGCTTCAAAAAGGCAATTATTGAAGTGTTGAAGGACCTTAAATATGATACAAAAATAGCTTAATTAAGACCAAGAAAATACAAAGTAAGAGTTGAATAAAATAATGGAAAGAGTTCATAATATGAAAATAGAGGTGGAATACCCAGAAGAAAATCCAAAATTAAAGAAAAAGAAACTGGAAAATAAAAATTTAGGAAGTCAAACAAATTCCTCAGAACTAGGCCTCACCAATAGATTACAAGACAATAAATAGAGGATGTCAGGAATTAAAGGCAAGATAAAAGAAATGGTTACCTAATTCAAAGAAAATGTTAAATCTTAAAAAAAATCTAGGCTTAAAATATACAGAAACAGGAGATACTATGTAAAGACCAAATCTATGTATAATATCAATAGTAAAAGGAGAATGAAGCCAAAGGTAAAAAATATTTTAACAAAATCATAGAAGAAAAGTTTCCCAATGTGAATAATTACAAGAATTATGTAGAACATCAAATAGAAAAGAGAATAAATGAAATCCCATGACACATAAAAATCAATTATACATACAGAAGAAAGAAAAGTACATTAAAAACTTCACAGGGGAAAGGCCAAGTAATATATAAAAGCAGGCCCATTAGAACAACATCTGGCTTCTCAATGGAGATTCTGATAGCCAGAAGAGCCTGGATAGATGATTTACAAACTGAGAGACCAGATATGCCAGCCCAGACTATTACACCCAGCAATACTAATTATGCTAAACAGAGAAAGAAAAATGATCCCATGATAAAACTAAAGATACACAATTTTTAGCTGCCAACCGAACACTACAGAAGGTATTAGAGGGAAAACTCCAATTTGAAGGAGTTAACCATACCATCACATAAGAAATATATAACCCCAAAACAGTAAGTCAAAGGAGGAAAAACAAAACAAAACAACAAAAACCTTAACAAACAAGAACAAATAAACACTTCTTGAGGTAGGCTTACTGTAGACATTCTCCACTTTTCCAGACCCAATCTCTCAGTCTTATCCCTAGCATTGTAACAGAACACCAGCTGCAGCTTCCCTTCCCCTTGCCCACATCTCTTGTAAATCCCACACACCATCCCCCATAACCTCCCTCTTCCCACTTACTGTATTCCAGCCTCCAACTCAAGCAAGCACCTCCTGCTTAACCAAGGGCCATGCCCACCAAAAATCAGCTAGCCTGCCCACAGACCTTCTCCTCTCTCCCTGTTGCCTCAGAAGCAATCCATTAGTCTCTTCACTACTGCTACAACAGAACACCAGTTAAAGCCTTCTTTTCCCCACCCCACCCCCACCCCTGAGCCACACCTATGGATCTCACAGACCATCCTCTCTTAACCCCATTCCCCTCACCAGTCTCCTCATTTCTTACTGCATCCCATGCTCCAAGACCAGCAGACACTCCCTGTGAACACATCATCTGAGCAGGTCAGGAAAACAGGCAACACATAGCCATCACACTCTCCAAAATTCCAGAAAGGAAACAAAAACCAAGTAAAAATCACCCATTCAACAAAAACAAACCCAGAATCAGCACCTAGACCTGTAATTATCCCAAATTCAGATGCCTGGATGCAAGTGACTACAATCAATAACAACCAGGGCAATATGTCTCCAAGAGATTCCAGCCATCCTGCCTTAATAGGCCCTGAATATTCCAACATAGGTGAAGCACAAAAACAAACAAAAGGTTAAATCAACTATATAAAGATGATAGAAGTACTTAAAAAAGAAATGAATAAATCCCTTAAAGAAAACCAAGAGAAAAATAAAGGAAACAAATAAACCTGAAAATAGAGAAGCAATAAAGAAAACCATAACTGAGGCAATTATGGAAATAACAGGCATAACAGCCCATTATCTGCATCCAACTGATGATGCTTCTTGTTGCATAGTTTCTATGCTGAATTGTTAAAGAAGTTGTGTCCCCCCAGAAAGTTTTCAATGTATCTTTCACTAAAGCCTGAAATTTATACTTCTTTCACTTTCTTTGTTAAAATGAGCATAGCCCCAAGAATGTGGGAAGTGGGCCACAAGGCACAGTTGAGTCCCTCCCTAGTTGAATAAATTGATATGCATGAGCAGTAGGGGGTCATGACATGGAAAAGAAGATTGTATTCAGACATCTAGAAACAAAGGAGCAAGAGCAAGGTTACCCAGTCTGTCCCTGGATTACTTGTGAGAGTTGAAAGGGAGGGGGGAAGGAGACCAGACACCAGTGGAACTAATTATATTGTAGAATATTTAATTAATGCTTGTGGCATAGTCAGTCCTGCTGAGAGTCAAAAAATAAAACCAGGAGAAGAGCCTCTCACATATTAGGACTTAGCTTTGAGCCTCAGGAAATAGCACTCTGGACAGGAAAACACACTCCAGCTGCACCAGCACCAGAAAGAAAACAGTGGAGGTAAAGTATCCCCCCCCAAAAAAAAAATCTATATTCTGGAGAATCAACAGGCCAAGGAGGCTGGATCCAGTCAGTGGTCCTGCTCTGTGGAAATACGGAATGCCCTCTGTGCCTTCACAGATGTCTGTGAAGAAAGAAAAAACAGAGCCACATTTCTTCTCTGAAGCTTCCAGTACAGGGACTACTACCCATAAAAGCAGAGCAATAATTGCCGATGAGATGTGGACTCTGATGAGTGAGGTGTGGACACATTAAGGCAGCAGTTAGAAGCAAACCCAAAAAAGATATCTGAAAATCCATAAGAAATTATACTATTCATTATTTATTTTAAAAGTATAATACACATGATTCTGTGCATATATATATATATATATATATATATATATATATATATATATAATGAATTTCTTTCATCTGGGCTGACAATATTCCCTTCAAAAGTCAAAGACCACATAACACAAACTCCACACCATAAATGAGAAGCCCTTTTTGAGTTGTTGGCCAGGACTGTTCCAGAGAGTCCTAAAACAAACAGCCCATTGTCATTGACCTTGATTTCCCTCCAGAAGTGAAAGGTTAGTACCAATTGCTGAAGATAGCATATACTTTAGAAACTCGACACAAAGACCCCTGAGCTGGAACTGACTGAAGCTTCCTCCCTGGGTATTCATTTTCGTAGTATCAGAAGGCACCGTATAAGCTTCCAGATGAGGGAAACCAACAGTCCTACTCTTCTATAGAATCCATGAACTATGTCAATGACCAAAATAACACAATAGTTCTAAGTGTAGAGGAATGGCATACATAGTATGGCAGTAAGCAGTTCTCTATTTGGACTCAGAAGAAAGGCAACTTGCCTGATACTAAAAACCTAGCCATTGTGGAAATTCAGCACTAGTGAATTCAGGAATATTGGAGGAGAATGTAAAACCACTCCTATTCTAAACCAGCTTATTCCTTAACAGCAATCTAAACACTTACTCTGATATCCAGAGATAAGTGCAATCTTCAGCCCTCATCAAGGAAGCTTTTCATCGCAACCAAAGGAGACAATTACAGAAAACCACAATGAATCAAAATGCAGATTATGGAACTTAGTCCTAACTGATACATCCACAAAATACTCCAATAGCTAAGACTTAGAGAACATTGTAAAAGAAGAGGCAGAAAGATTGTGAGAGCCAGAGGATCAGGGAGTTTTCTATGAGATATGTTTCTCCTAGCAATTTCAGAAGCTACACCAATAAAGTCTCACTATCATGGTTGCCTAAACATGATCTGAACAAGGATGATATCAATACACATGCCAAAGTGAATGAGGGGAAGACCAAGGTTTTTATACCATATACAAAGAACTACGGGTGATTAACGAATATTGAGAATGGGAGAGATAATTTTCCCTAGGGAACAACATATCAATTAGCTACTCAATATCAAATGGTCAGGCCTGAAAACACAAACACAAGTAACATTGCATAGACTGAGCATTATATATTTAGGAAAATGTATGTATATATACATGTAAGTGTATATTCATGACATCACAGTTAATGGAAAAGAGGCCATGAAGGGGTGGATATTGTAATTACTTTATAATCTCAGAATTTTTAAAGGGAAAAAAAGAAAGCAAAAAGCAATTTCCTGTGAGGACTCCAAAACAAATCCACACAGCCATGGCCATTCACAGGTTGAGAAGACCCGCCCAAGACAAGGAAGACAGATTCCTTCTCCCGCTTTCTGATCCTGAGGCCACTCTTCTGTAAAGTGAAGAGAATGAAAACAGCCCCTGCTCTGTCTTGAGCAGAATGGTATGATGGACACTTGGTATTCATGGATCCTCCTCTCTGGCTCTGCACTTTTCCTGCTCCCTGGTGCCCCTTCAGGTCCTTCAGAGTACAGACATTGACAACATCTTCCTAGGATCCCAGCAAACTACTACAGGAATCACCCAGCTGATCTGTCATTATTATGTTTTATTATACTTATTATTATTAATAATAGTATAATTACCATATTTTCTGTTATGAAATAGACACCTCTTATTTTCCTAAAATGTGATCTGTTTAGATTACTTATCATATTTAGGCATCATGACTGCCAAATGGATAAGGAGAGAAAAATCACTCTCAATTTACAAGAAATGAAAGAAAGAGATGGAGCTATTTGATGTAAGGACACAGGTAACACAATAGTGAAAGAGTTAAGGTTTTAGTCCAGGGTGACAACCAAGAATCTCTGCAAGCCAGCTCTAATGAGAAAGCCATGTGGGGAAATAGTTCAACAACTACTAACGGTATGCATCAGTATCTTCCTGTAGAAATTCAACACAATTTTGTTCAAATGACTGCAGAACCTGGAAAAGCTGTTGCTGCTATTGATGCATAACATATTGCCATTATTGATATATATATATATATATATATGCTAATTGAAACTCAAATATGTGATGAATCCAAGGTGTTTCAGTGAGTGCTCACCTGTGCATGCAAATTTGATTTCATCTTTAGTAAGTAGTAAAGTTATATGCTTGCCACAATAAATAAATAAATAAATAAACAAATAAATAAGTGACACACTGGAAGACAAATGTCACACAATTTCAATTTTATGTGTAACCTAGAAATGATGAACTTATGGGAACAGAGAGCAGAATTGTGGCTATTAGGCTTCAATGTGGGTCTTTTAACAATGGGGAAATGATTGGTTTAAGGATATAAAACTGCAGTTGGACAAGAGGCATGGACTCTGTGAAGTCTTGAGGTCTACTGAAAGCATGATAAATATGGTTGATAACAATATGTTATATTTTAAAAGTTGTGAGATAGTATACTTTAAGTGTTCTCAAAACAAAAATGATTAATATGTGTGATATAACATGTTAATTGGTTTAATTTAACCATGCCATTGTGAACATACTGTATTGTGTATCATAAGTGTGCATGACTTTATTTATGAGCTAAATAAATGAATGGAAAAAAAGAATATAGGCATCCAATTAGTTTATCTTTGGATTGCATTCTACTAAAATGTTCGATCTTAAAACCTGTTTACATTGCTAGATGCCAAGAAGTAGATGAGATTTCAATGCTTCCCTGTCACATGTCTGTCTTAACTCTAACTGAAAGAATCTGTCTCAAGCATTCATGTTGTCTCTTATGTTCACTGAGCTCTGGTCTTGTGACTGTGGCTGTTAATATTAATGCCTTCCTCCTTTGTCTGTGTCCATGTATCTGCCTGTGTAAAAGGATCCCTGTCTTCAACTGTATTTGAGACACCAATGACATTTCTGTCTCTTGGACACTGGAGTGCCTGTGTATATTTCTACATCTGAGTTGCCTCCGATGGTCCTGTGTTTCTCTGTTATATCCATTCCATACTGGCTGTTAGATGTCTGCCTTATTAGATGAATATTTCTTTGTTCCTGTGCTGCTGACAGCCTGCCTCTGCCTCACTGTGAATCTGTGTGTCTGTTCATGCCTGTCACCTTATGTGTCTCTTTACTCATCTCTGGAAAACGAAAGCCTTCCTTTATATCTATCTACTTTCTCTCTCTCTCTCTCTCTCTCTCTCTCTCTCTCTCTCTCTCTCTCTCTCTCTCTCTCTGTGTGTGTGTGTGTGTGTGTGTGTGTGTGTGTGTGTGTGTGTGTGTGTGTGTGTTGATATTGAAATCACCGAAAGGCTTCCTTCTTTAAGAAAATGTATACCTAAATTCAACCCTTCTTTGTCACCCTTTCTCTTTCCAAGGAAGTTTCCTTGGGAATGTTTTGTAGGACTTTCTAAACAGAAAATAACTTAACAATAAACAATAAACATTATTTTTTTACTCTCTAAGATTCAAAGCTAACTTTTTTGGAATGTCCTCAATATTCTCTTCACTGTGTCTGAGGCAAAAGAAGATGCAGCCTTCCTACCCAATATTACCTTGGGACTGAGGATCTACCTTCCCGTGTCTGGGCAGCCCAGGCCCTGTAGAGCACTCTAGTCTTTTCTATCCAACCAGCTTCATCCCACTCCAAACTTTGCCTGCGGCCCCCAGCAACTGATCCAGTGGGTGTTTGGAGGATGGCCATGCCAGAGTCAGAGCCCATGGCCAAGATGCCCTCTGTATACACAATCCCTCATGTAAGGGAAATACCCGGAAAGAGGAAATCTCTTAAACAAGTAGTTTTGGAGTAATTTCTCTTTGACTGGTTTTTGTTTGTTTGTTTTACACTTACAATGTGATTGAGTCAAGACCAGCACATCATCAGTTGAAATCATTATCAGTTGAGGCACACATAATACACATACCCTACCAAACACATGGCAAGCTATGGAGTTTGTTGTACATCTTCCTAGTGGTATAGGTAACTGGAAGCTGGGAAAGATGTTGCTTCCCAACATTATAAGATCATGGTGTCATGTCACATGTGCAGGAAAATGCCACAGTCTATAATCTTAAGTACAGTTTCTGCTGAATGCCTAGTATTTCTGCCCACTGTAAATTCAAAAATTCTTATGTTGAAACATTATACACCAGGGACTAACTGTGCCCTGTCTCACTGTGTAGTGACATGTATTGCAAAATATAGCCATCATATATTATGACTTGAGGGGTTTCCTGCAGGTGTCATACAGGGAATGAACTGTGCAATGAGATAATGAAAACCCAGTGCAGATTGACTTTGTAAACCTGGACCAGACTTCAGGGAATCTAATAGCAGGCAGTTTATTCCCAGTGTATTTCATCCCAGAATAATTTGGGGAAAAGTTCCCTGGTGTAATATAATCTCAATTGCACAAGAAAGTCCAAGTGCATTGAAACTCAACTCAGGATACTGTCATTTCTTCTAAGAAAATGAGTCCTAGAGATGTACTACCTGTAGTAGCTTAAGGGCCTAATGGTCTGTCCTGATCTTGGTTGTACAAATAGCCTGATCTTGGGCTATGAGCTACCTTTGTCCTGGTCATGGGAGCTTAGGTAGCTCCTGGCTATGAAGTTATTTAGATTACCAGCAACCTCTGGCCCTGGTACTAAGAGCTTGATATGGCCTGTCTTAACAAATAATGCAGATCATCAGGCTGTTAATCACTTCCAATTTTCATCTTTCTGGATGCAAGAACAGGTTTTTCTTCTTTTCCATTGGAAAGACAATCCAGTGTGCTTAACAGTCCTGGTTTCTCTGGAGATCTGATGGCTTGAGGACCTTTCTGCTGTGCTTCCAATGGTGGCTATAAATTTTTATTTGCCTGAGCCTGAGCCTGAGCCTGTGCCTCAGCATTTCTCCTTCTATGAAAACCAAGCTAGTATTGGAAGAATTGGGCATTTCCCCAATACTGATGTAAAGGCTTGTGCAGATCCATCATAGTTTTCCTATGATTTGCAGCTAAAAGACACACACACACACACACACACACACACACACACACACACCTCAAAAACACATAATAGAAAGATAGATAGATAGATAGATAGATAGATAGATAGATAGATAGATAGATAGATATAGATGATACATAGATGGAATATGTACCAATGTGAGGTATCAGTCATCCTTAAAACATGTATGTATTTCCTGCATTGTAAAAATTGACAAGTTTGTACCACACACCTGTAGAAAGACTCTAGTCCCGCCCCAGGTACCCGGACAGGTGTGCGGGAACACGCCCGTGAGGGCGGGGTAAGGGGAAGTCTTAGGCTGACTTAGAAAGGCCTCTTCACTATAGTCACCAGGTCATTCAAAACGACTATATCATTATATATTTGGCTCCTATTTTACCTATTAAAAAATCTATTAATTTTTTCTGTACCATTGATTTCTGTACCACCTTTTTCTGAATTTTCCTACTGTGATCAGTTTTTTTTAACATATTTTCTTTTCATTATGGTATGCTAGAAGTCTACTTGGTATTCCCAACTTTCTGATTGTGCAAATTTTGAATTCACTTGAGCATTATTTTCTTACTTCAAGACTTATACAAGGCAGTAGTTAGAACCCATAGCACTGTACTTCCCTGATTCTCCAGCATGTAATCTAGAATATATTCTTTTCTTTTATTTTTATTTATTATATCAATTCCAGTTCCCTCCCATCCTCCCAGGCCCCTCACTGATCCCCCCATCCCAGTCCCCATCCACTCCCCAGGGAGAGTGAGGCCTTCCATCAGACTCTGTCATATCATTTGGGACAGGACCTTGGCCCTCCTCTTTTATCTAGACTGAGAGAATATCCGTCCATGGGGAATGGGCTCCCAAAGTCCATTTGTGCACTAGGGATAAATACTGGTTCCACTGTCAGAGGTCCCATAGACTTCCCAGGCCTCCTAACTGGCATCCACATTCAGAGGGCTTGGTTCAGTCGTCTCTATATCTCTATATCCTCCCTCCCTCCCTCCCTCCTCACCCTCTGTGCTCCCAATTTGTTCACGAGCTCTTGTCCCTTTCCTCTTCTTTGGGGGACCATGCACGTCTCTCTTAGGGTCCTCCTTGTTTACTAGCATCTCTGGAGGTGTGCATTTTAGGCTAGTAGTCCTTTGTTCTATGTCTAGTGTCCATATATGAGTGAGTACATACCATACTTGTCTTTCTGTGACTAGGTTACCTCACTCAGGATGGTTTCTTCCAGTTCCATCCATTTGCCTGTGCATTTCAAGATTTCATTGGTTGAGGGGCATCTAGATTGCTTCCAGGCTCTGGCTATTACTTACAACACTGCTATGAACATAGTTGAACAGATGTCCTTGTGCATTTTTTGGGTTTATGCCCAAGAGCGGAATTTCTGGATCTTGAGGTAGACTGATTCCCATTTTCCTGAGAACCTGCCTTACTGATTTCCAAAGTGGTCACACAAGCCTGCACTCACACCAGCAGTGGAGGAGTGTTCACCTTTGTCCACATCCTCTCCAGCAAAACTGTCATTGGTGTTTTTTATTTTAGCCATCTGACAGGAGTTGTTTTGATTTGCATGTCCTTGATGGCTAAGGATGTTGAGCATTTTCTTAAGTGTTTTTCAGCCATTTCAGATTCCTCTACAGAGAATTATCTATTTAGTTTTGTACCCCAATTTTAATTGGATTGCTTGGTGTTTTGGTGGCTAGCTTTTTGAGTTCTTTGTATATTTTGGAAATTAGCCCTTTGTCAGATGTGGGGTTGGTGAAAATCTTCACCCATTCTGTGGGCTGCTGTTTTTTCTTGTTGACTGTGTCCTTTGCCTCACAGAAGCTTCTCAGTTTCAGGAGTTCCTATTTTTTAACTGTTGATCTCACTGTGTGTGCTACTGGAGTTGTATTTATGAAGTGATCTCCTATACCAATTTGTTCAAGGGTAGCTCCCACTTTCTCTTCTAAGAAGTTCAGTGTGGTTGGATTTATATTGAGATCTTTGATCCATTTGGACTTAAGTTTTGTGCATGATGGTAGAAAGGGAGCTAGCTGCAATCTTCTACATGTCAGCATCCAGTTATGCCAGCACCATTTGTTGACAAGGCTTTCTTTTTTCCATTGTATAATTTTAGCTTATTTGTCAAAAATGGGTTTTTGTAGCTCAGGGCAGTTGAGCCTGGCCATTACATCATGAAGCCTGCCTGGTTTTAAGGACTTCTTGATGACACAGAACCCAGCCTTATACCCAGGGAGCAATCTTGTGACGAAACTGTAGGAGGAGCTTCAGGGATTCAGGTGATCAGGAACTGGAAATTCTCCCCAAAATGCTAGAGCAAAAATGAACATTTGCACTGGGTTGGAAACTATGACCAGTGTGAGACTGTCTACTTTAAAACTCCATGACCTGACAGACACTTACCAAGCTTACCTAGCAGTAGAAGCCTTATTAGTAGCCTACCATAACCTGATGATCTACTCTCCAGGAGAAGGACCAGGAGTCATCACAGTTGTCCTGATAGCCAGGCCCTAAATACTAGTGCTGATGTGCAGCATGAGGTCCATAAGAGAAAGGAGTCATATGTGTGAAATGTTGTGCCTGGAATCAGGCACCACCACTCCTTCTTTACCTGCTATGTTTCAATGACAGAAACAAATAAATATAATCCCTTGTGACTGGAAGTAGAATGCACAAACAGTCTGAAAGGGAGATAAGACAAGTTTAGAAAGGTCTGGACTTGAGCCAACAGTATTAAGAGAATGCCATGGAGTTTGCAGCCTGAAAAGCAAGATCTAGGTGACTGGTCATTCATAGGCCTGCTCTGTAATGTAAACCAAATATGTTTGCCTCATGGACTTTAGGAATTCAGTCAAATAAGTCCAGCAGGGTCTTGAGTTACATAAGCACAAAATCCTAAAGAGGTTGTTGTAGTTTAGTGATTTTTACAGTGTTTCCTTGAAGTACCAGGATGTTAATTGCCGTGACTTTTGAGACAATTCTAGTGGCAGCAGAAGGCAATGAGATAGCATTCTGGTCCCCTCTCACTGTCTACACTAATCATACTTGTTCTTCTGTTTCTTACTGATCTATTGGTATTCAGCCAGAATTGATTTGATAACAATATTTTTTTCAAAACAACAATGAACAGAATAGCTTTTTCTGTACAGTAATGATTTAATAATAAATGTGATGGTAACGAGATCAGGAGATCAGGAGAGTAATTGCGCTCACAATTTCCACTAAAATAAACAGGAAAATTACCTAAGAATGTGAAAGACCTCAACAATAATTAATTTAAACAGCTGAAAGAAGTGCTCTAAAGAGATTCTATTGAGTGGAGGGAAGCCCCATGCTCAAGAATTGGGACAACTGATATTACTAAAAAATAATAACTACTTAGACTCTTCAAGAAAACTGAGGGACAGAACAGGATGTTCAAGATCACAAGGGACATTGCTCAAAGAAGATTCTAGTCTCATACAACTATCTTCAGAAACTGAGCTCTATACCACATCGTTGTGTGCCCACACACATGCACATATACACATGGGTTAGCAAATACATGCATGTGCATGTGACTGTCTACATATGTGTGTCTGGTGTCCATGGGCATCAGATCTCCTGGAATTGGATTTATAGGAAGTTTTGAACATGCAGAAGGGTTCTGAGAATTAAACCCAAGCCCTATGTAGGAGCAGCAAGTATCCTTAACCTCTGAGTTCCTCTATGTGTGCTTTAGATGCAATTCTGTGCCCAACAACTGTTTTGCTCAGACAAACATTTTCTTAATTGGTAAAGTCTTCCTTCTGTGGACTTTATCTGCATTTTCATGCCTGGCCATCAGGACAGCAGGCTTGCTCCTGCCTTGGATTCCCATTTCAAAAATAATTTGTCTTGGTTGAGACCTCCTGATTTCAGAACTCTCCTTGTATAATTCATCTAATATGTTTTTTATGGTACAAGTATTGACCAGGAAATGCCCATGCATTTTGGAAAAATGAGAATAGAAAATGTGAAAAATGTGTGTTTGTGCTCAAGGTGTGGACACTCCAGGTAGAAAGTAATATCATCATTACAATCAAATGGAAAATTGCAGGAATTATCATGAGCCATGAGCAAACAGTTGATCCAATAAGGTTACAAAGGTTTGGGAAACTGTACTCATTAGTTCAGAAGTGCCCCTAATTGAAAGATGTTCTGCAGGCTAAGAATGGAGTTCAATGATATAACACTTACCTAGTATGCTCATATCTCTGCATCTTCTAACAGCACAGCAGAAACATATAAAACAGGTTCAGTTTTGCAGTAATTACACCACATTGAGGACAGTATTGTATTTTTTAGCCCTAGGTATTGGTCATACACAGAGAAAGATGCTACATAATTTCTGTGGTAGAGAATTGGATAGAATCATATTTATAGATGTGTCTGTCTGTGCACATATCTTTATCCAGTGCATTCATGTTCCTATTACTTGACTCCAATGTCTTTGCCCTCCATAAGTTAACACAAATTTGGAAGATAGAAAAACAAATATTTTCACGAGTGGTAGAGATATCTCCCTCCAAGCAGCACATACAGTGATACGAAAGAACCATCAGTAACATGGAAGAGGCACCCTGATTGTCTGTGCTCATCACTAGTATCTGTTCTTTCATTCCCTGCCTACTATTTCAGGTGCTGCATTCCACCCAATATGTCCACTTCACCACCAGAGGCCAGGAAGAGGTTTGCTTCACCAAAAATGGGGAGTTACTGACAACCATTAGTGTTAAAAAAAAACTTCCATGTCCATTCACACCAGAGCAAACCAAAAAATATTGGCTATTTAGACTTCAGAGCACCTCCTGAAAAAGAACTAGTGATAAATGAAAGCACTATTAACTGGACAAGAGGATGCTTAAAGGTGAGAAATGAGCACACATCACACGCACAGTATTTGTTTTAATGATGATGCTTGACCACATGAGTGGATTAGTGACAATTTTGAGGCTTTTCAGAAAAAAATGAATGTTTCTAAACCATTCCCTTACTCTCAACATATACACACTAAAAGCAAAGATATTTGGTGAGTAAAGGGGAAAGTAAGTTATAAAAATTTCCCAGTCATAATTAACCTATGATAACCAATGTGTCTACCTGCAGTTGCTACTATTCTAGCTTTACAGCCTCATGTTAAGAAACACAATAGTGTTGAACAATTTTACTTAATAGACCTCTATGTGCCTGGAGTCGGCAGACGGGAAGTCTCATTTAGGCAGTTTTATCTCAACTATCATGATATGATCTTTTCCTTTTTCTATAATGAATCTTGCAAGGTTCAACACTCGATTTTCTGATCAAATATACCATCTTCAACATACCATTAAAATGAAAATTAAAAACATGGCTAAATCATCTTTGGCACTTGTAATTTCTGTTCTCAGTTATTGCATGCTATTTTTTAAATTAGCCCTCTAAGAATTTTAATATCAACATCTAGAATCACAATCATTTGAAACACTGATGCCTAGATACCAGTGCAAAAGTACAATCATTAACACTCCACCCAAGACAATATGCCTCCATCATAATTCGGGAACACTACTAAAGTAAACCATAAGAAATAAATATAACTGAAGCACAAGACAAGGACTTTAAGTAGTAATTATGAATATATTTAATGATGCCAAAGAGGATATGAATAAAAAATCTCTAAATGAAGTCTGTGAAAACACAAACAGTGGAATTTAATGATGACAACAGTTCAAGATATGGAAGTAGAAATAAAATCCTTAAAGAAAACCCAAACTGCTACAAAACTGGAAATTAAAAATTTAGTAATTCAAAAAACAGAATCTCAAGTAGTATCATTGACAGAGTAAAAGAGTATAAAGAGAAAATATCAGGCATTGAAGATAAGATAAAAGAAACAGATACCTCAATCAAAGAAAATGTTAAATCTGAAAGTTCCAGGCACAAAATTTTCAGGAAATCTGGAACATTATGAAAAGTCCAAATCTACAAATAATAGGAATAAAAGAAGAAAAAGAAACTCCAATCAAAGGCAGGATAAATATTTTCAACAGAATTATACAAGAACATTACCCTAAATTAAAGAAAGAGTTGCCTATACAGGCATAAGTGGCCTACAGTACACAAAACAGACTGGCCATAAAAAATTACTTATGACACATAATAACCAAAACACAAATTGTACAGAACAAAGAAGGGATATTAAAAGTTCCAAAAGGAAAAGACCAAGAAACCTACAAAGGCAAATCCATTAGAATAACACCTGATTCTCAGTGGAGACTCTAAACGCCAGAAGGGCCTGGGCATATGTTCTAAAATCTCAGAGAGACCACAGATGCCAGCCAAAACTGTTTTGCTTAGCAACATTTTTAATCAAAACAGGTGGAGAAAGAAAAATAATCCACAATAAACCCAAATTTAATCCCTATCTACAAATTCATCTCTAGAGAAATCTCTAGAAAAAATCAACCTAAAGAGGTTAACAACAACAAGAAAATACAAGTAATAAAGAATCCCAGACTAGCAAATCAAAAGAGGGGAAAACAAACACTCAACAACAACAATAACAATGCTACAAGCACTACCACCACCACCACCACAAAACTGTAATCAACAAACACTGCTCACTGATAACTTTCAGCATATGTAATCTTAATAACCCAGTCAAAGGACCCAAGCTGATTTGGATAGTTTTATGTCAACTTGATACAAACTAAAGTTATACTATGAAACATGAAAAAGCATGATGGTGGCATTGTGGGACGGACAGAGGGAGACAGTGATGAAGTATATGATATATCTTGATAGAGGGGGGCATGATGGGGTTAGGGAGAAACCTTGTACGGGGGAAAATCCCAGTTACCCACAGAATCACCCCAGCTAAGACCCCTAGAAATACTGGAAAGGGTGCCTGAACTGGCCTTTTTCTGTAATCAGATTGGTGGTTGCCCTAATTGTCCATCATAGATCCTTATCTAGTACCTAGTGAAAGCAGACACAGAGATTCACAGCCAAGGACTGGGCCAAGGTCTGGTGTCCACTTGAAGAGAGGGTAGATAGAATGTATGAGAAAGATGGTGGGTCAAGATTATTACAGGGAAAATTACAGAGACGCTGACCTAAGTTTGTGGGAGCTCACAGACTCTAGACAGACAGCTAGGGAGCCAGCATGGGACCGACCTAGGCCCTTGGCATGTGTGTGACAGTTGTGTAGCTTGGTCTTTTGTGGGACCCCTAGCAGTGGGACAAGGACCTGTCCCTAATGCATGAACTAGCTCTTTAGAACTTATTCCCTATGGTGGGGTGTCTTGTTCAGGCTTGATACAGTAGGGAGGAGCTTGGTCCTGCCTCAACTCACTATGCCACACTTGATTCCCATGGGAGACCTTACCACATGTGAATGAAGACAGAGAATGAGTGGATTGGGGGCAGTAGCTGGGAGTTGGGGAGGTGTAATGGAGAGGAGGGAGGGGAAACTGTGGTTGGTTTGTAGAATAAAATTAAAAATTATGACAACAAATTTGAAGTAATCTCATGGAATTGGAAAAAAATATGTTTGAGCAGACCCTAGCATACGGTCATGTGGTATAAAGAAATAAAATTAGAGACATAGAAGCACAGTGTCATGACAGGAATGGAAGTATTGCTCCATCAGAGAAAGAAGCATGCCATTGCTGAGTAAGGGATGTCTGAGGTCTGTGCATCTGCCAGAGGCTGTGCTGATGTCTGTCTGTGCTGCCACAAAGTCCATGGTCAGTCCTAGCTGGCTGCTATGGGCAACGATGCAGAACAGTGTTGATTACTGCAGACTCATAACTAAGAATGAGTTGAAAGCTTCTGTGACATCACACCCCATCCTTTGCCAAAAAAAATAATTTAAATTTAAAAGAAATGAAGGGCATTTAAGGTAACCTCTCCACTATTGCTTAGATTCTTAGTTGGGGTCATCCTTGTGAATCCCTGGAGATTTCCCTCTTGCCATGTTTCTCGTTAAGCCCATAATGGCTCCCTCTATTAAGGTGTCTATTTCCTTGCTCTCTTTCTCAGTTCAATCTTCCTGATCCCTCAGATTCTCCACCCCCTCCTTTTCCTGTCTTCTTTCTCCTCTATCTGCCTCCCTGCCCCCTGTTTTTTTTTAAATATTTTCACAACCTCTGACATCTAAGAATTTTTTTTTGAGCTTTCATCCAGTAGCTGACTGAAGCAAAAGCAGAAATTCACAGCTAATCACCGAGCCAAACTCCTGGAATCTAGTTGTAGAGAGGGAGGAGTGATGAGAAAAGGGGTCAAGACTATGCTGGGAAACCCACAGAAGCAGGTAACCTGACCAAAAGGGAGCTCACAAACCCCAGTCTGACAGCTGGGGAACCATCATAAAACCGAACCAGGTCCCCTGAACATGGTTGTCAGTTGGGGGTCCTGGGCAGTCTATGGAGCCTCTGGAAGTGGAAACAGTATTTATCCAGTGCACTAATGAGCTTTGGGAGCCCCGACTCAGCCTAGACACATGGGGGAGGGCCCTGCCCCCAAAGGATGTGACAGACTTTGGTAATCCCCCATGGAAGGCCTTTTCTAATTTAAATAAAAAATTAAATATTAAAAAAAACAGCCCGGGAAGGAACCTATTGAAAAGATCCCTTAAAAATTATGATAAAGTGAGGAGGCCTCAGAAATCTATGGGGCCTCTTGTAGAAGATCAGTTACTTCTTCATACCTTTTCAATATAGTATTTAAGCTTTTAGCTAGAAAAATAACACAACTGAAGGAGATCCAGGGATACAAGTAAGAAAGGGAGAAGTAAAAATATTTGCAGACTTGTATAATATAAATTTTAAGACACTGGAGCAAGAAATCAGAGGGTGGAAATATCTCCCAGGCTCATGGAGCAGGAGGATTTAGATAATGAACGAGGCCACTGTCAGAGGTCCCATACCAGGTCTCCTAACTGGCACCCACATTCAGAGGGCTTGGTTCAGTCCAATGCTGGCTTCCCAACTTTATGATTGGGGTCCATGTACTGTCACTTGGTCAGGTCAGCCATTTCTGTGGGTTTCTTCCCACAGTCTTGACCCCTTTGCTCATCCCTCCTCCCTCTCTACAATGCCCCAGCAGGCCAAACCATCCAGATTCTGCCTGACAACATAGCAGTCTTAGCCTGGATATGCCTACCAGGAGAGGAGAGGAGAGGAGAGGAGAGGAGAGGAGAGGAGAGGAGAGGAGAGGAGAGGAGAGAGAGAGGAGAGGAGAGGAGAGGAGAGGAGAGGAGAGGAGAGGAGAGGAGAGGAGAGGAGAGGGACTGCACCCACTGGAAGAGGGGATGGGAAGACTACAGTATAAGAACACATTCAGAGGATGGACCACCCTGAGTCTAGCCACACCTCAGTCTTGGCCCCCTTGTGCCCCCACCCTCCTATTGAGCTATGCCCTCCTCTTGAATGAGGAGATCACCAGGAGAGGTCAGGTCATAAAGTTAATGTAACAGCTACAGTTAACACTAGAAAAAGGATTAAAGTTACTTTTAAACCTTATTTTAGGGTTAAGGATGGATATAGGGTCACTATTTCATTCATGTCTAGGGGTATATTTAGTGATATTTTATGATTTAGGGTAAGAACTGAATTGTTACAGTTAGATGTAGGCAGAGAAAAAATCTTGAGTGATGTTAAGGATTAGGGATAGATTTAAAGTTACGAAGTTGACTATGTGAGCATGTAATTTAGGTGTTGGCTTATGGTTAGGCTTAGGACTTGGGTTTAGTATAGAGCTTGGTGTAGCATTAGGGTAAGGGGTACAGTCAATGTTAGACATTTGTTTATGGTTAACTTTTGTCCTAGTTTTGGTGATTGGATGAGATGCAGGCTTAGGGTTAAATTTTTTATTTTATTTTTTTCTGCAGTCTTAGTGTTGTTTTGAGATTCTGATTGTGGTTATGTGTGCAGTAAAGGAGGTTAGACTTTGGGTTGTGGTTTGGGAAATATCTAGTTTTAGTATTAAATATAAAGACAGTTTCATTTAATTCTAAAATTACCATTAGAGCAGGAGGAAATGGTAGTTACTGTTATACATGAACTAGTTTTAGAGCTAGGGACAGTTTCAGGCACATTTCTGATACTATTTTTAGAGTTAGAGATAGTTTTAGTGTTAGAATTAGGCCTAGGAACAGTATTATTATTTCTAAGTTTAGCTTCAGTTTAGTGTCAGGCTTATGGTTAAGTTTAGGGCTGTGTTTGTCATTATGGTTAGTGTTGGCCCTGGGATTGGTATTGGCCATGGTGTTAATGCAAGAACTATGCTTAAGTTTAGGTCTAGGATTGTTGGCAGATCCAGTATTGATAGTACAGATAGGGTTAAGTTAGATATTTGTGTTACTTAGTGTAGAGCCACAGTTATTGTAAGAACAAGTATTAAAGTTAGTTCAGAAATAGTGCCTGGATGTAGGATTACAATTTAATTTATGTCTAGGTTTATATTCTGGGCTAATATTTGAGCTAGGGTTAAGTTTATTAAAAGAACTAGGAGTTAGATTAGTATCCAAGTTTAGTCTAGGGTTAGAGATAGTGGTATTTAATTTTTTCTTTTGTTTTTGAGATTATAATATACTTACACCATTTCTTGCATCCCTTTCCTCCCCACAAACCCTCTCATATAACCTTCTGTTATCTCCTTCTAATTCATGACCTCTTTTTAAAATTATAAGTTAACACAAGCAAGATACACACGTACATACATAGATATTCTTAAATATAATCTACTCTCTGTTTATTGTTACTTATATGCATAAGCATGCATATAAGGGCTTGGCATTTCATATTAGATAAACAGCTATTATGCCCTTACCCAGAGAATACTATTTCTTCCACTTTCAGAATCTCTGAGTTTTGTAGTTCTTTATGTAGAGTTGAGGTCTCATGGCCTTTTCTCTGTCCACTTTGGCAATTGGTCTCATCCTTGCTCAGCTGAGGTTTAGGAGCCACTTTGATGTTTTGGTGACACTTTTTGTAGCTTCTGAATTCACTGTGAGTCCCAATCTCATAGCAAACTGTCTAATCCACTGTCTATGGCAGCTGTTCTTTACCCTCTTCTAAAATGTTCCATGACCAGTAGATCTGAGAGTGGTTTATAAATGTATTGATTGAGACTTGGCTTCACAACTCAGTGTTTTGCTTGTGTGTGTTGTGGTGTGTGTGTGTGTGTGTGTGTGTGTGTGTGTGTGTGTGTGTGTGTGTGTGTAATTTTCCCTATTCTTCCAAAAAGCCTTTTCTTTGATGAAGGGTGAGGAATACACATGCCTGTGACAAAAAGCCTTTTCTTTGATGACGGGTGAGGACTACACATACCTGTGGGTATGCAGACAAATGCTTAGATCTTTAGGGATTATGATGGCTTAGTAAAGTAGGTTCTTCTCCAAAATCCACAACTTTGGTAACCTTGAGTAGTTAGTTAGATTTTCAGTATTAAGCATGTTTTTCCTCTTGATGATTGGCTCTTAAGACCAGTTAGAGAGCCATTGGCTATTGCCAAGGTATATATGCTACTACAGCACTCAAGGTTATCATGCTATGCTGGTTTGTCATTGACATACTTTACTGGCATGGTGGTGAGGTGTGACTATGGTTGCTTTCTTCCTTTGGCAGCTTTCACAGATCCTACTTATATCATGAAAAGGAGTCCTCAGAATGGAGGATTTCAGATTAATCATAGCTAATGGGCTTCTAAGTTGTGTGTCTGAAATGAATGGTGTCTTCAAAAATAAGCAGTACCTTCCACCTCTGGGGGTAACCAAGAGCAACAACAATAGGCTGTATGTTTTGATAGTCTCTTGGAAAATCCTGACCACTGACTCAAAACAAGGATTCTTATGTCTAGTTTTTGATGGTAGTCTGGAGTTAGCCCAGATGAGAAGAGTTAATTTAAACTACATATGTTTAATTATACACAGAATTACATGTATATAGATTTTTGAAGATAAGGTTAACAGTATGATTCTGTATGTCTTTTTTTCCTTCTATCTTTGTCCCCTTGCCCTAAAAAATTCCCCTATTCACAATACCCAGTTTGATCTGTTTTATACTGTAATTCCCCTCTACCACCTTCTTTCCTTTTTCTTCTGTATTTTTCTTCCTAGAGAGCCTAGGATTTCCCATTTCCGTGATCAGATGACATGTACACTATTATTCCCCCCGCTACTACACATACACCCCTGTGCTGTCAATGGTCCCCTTTTATTATCTTTCTTTCTACAGTTCCTCAAGGATATTTGCTTGCATTTGAGGATTTGAAGTTAGGAGCCTGCAGTGAGATAAAATACGTTTACAATTTTCCTACTGTGTCTGTATCACTAGAGTCAATATGACTATTCCTAGTTCCATCTGTTTACCTGTAAAGTTAATGATTTCACTTTTCTTTATAGCTGAATAGCATTCCATAGTGGATATGTACCACATATTCCTTGTCCATTAATCATTTGGTGGAAATTTAGGCTGTTATCATTTTCTAGCTATTGTAGATAGAACAGCAATGGACATATCTGAGCACTTATTTGCGAAGTAGAATATCAAATCCTTTGGGCATATTCCAATGTGTGGTATACCCTGGGTCATATGGATAGATTTACTTTTAGTTTTTAGAGTGTTCTCCATACTGATTCTATAGTGGATACACTAGTTTGCAATCTCAAGAACAGTGAATGAGTGGTCCCTTTTTCCTACATTCCCTCCAGCATTTCATGAGAGTTTGTTTTTTGTTGTTGTTGTTGATCTCTGCCCTTCTCACTGGCTAAAAATGTATAGATGCAGTTCCTATTCCACCTGATCACACAACCCTTTAGCATCAAGTAAACACACTGAGGCTTCTACTAATTATAAACTGTTCAGATGAAGGCTCAGCCTTTTTACTGGCTAGCTCTCTCTTAATTATTAACACATTTCTATTGTACCGGAGAATGCTCCAGCATGTTACTCCTTAAGCAGCTATATGGCATCTCTCTCAATGCTCATTCTCTGAATCCTCCTCCTCTGGTAGCCCCTCCTATACTTCCTGCCTGGCTACTGGTCAATCAGTGTTTTATCCACAAACCAATAAGAGAAACATATATACAGAAAGATATTCCCCCATCAAAGATGAAATATCAATTTATTCCCTTTTTATTAATTGAAAATAGATTTTTATCTCCCTACAATATATGTTGGATTATGGTTTCCCCTCCTCCAAGTTCTCCCAGATCCTCCCCCATATCTCCACACACCAAACCCACACTCTTTTTCTCTCTTATTAGAAAACAAACAGGAATCCCAAAAATAAGATAAAATAGAAACCAACCAATCAACAAAAATAAGGCAAAACAAAGAAGCCCATAGAAAAAAGAGAGACAAAGAAAAAGCACAAAGAAAGAAGCACATACAAATGTGGAGACATGCCACACATTTACACACCCAGAAATCCCATGAAGAGAAACAAAATAGGAAAGCATCATAAGTTACGCAAAATATCCATGAGGTAGGAAAGTGTTTTTTTTTAATAGCTGAATAATACTCCATTTTGTAAAAGTATCATCTTAGTTGTTTCCAATTTATGGCTATTATGGATAAAGCAGTAGTGAACATGGATGAGATTTATCTCTGTAATAGAACAAGAATCCTTTGAGTGTATGCTTAACAATGGTATCGCTGAATCTTGTGGTAGATCTATTACAAGATTCCTGAAAATACATTACATGGAGTTCTATAGTGGCTGTATAAGTTTGCGCTATTACCAGCAATGGATGAGTATTCCCCTTACTCTACATCCTTGCCAATATGAGTTGTCATTTGTATTATTGATATTGGCCATTGTGACTTGTAAAAGATGAAATCTTAAACTAGTATGAGTTGCATTTTCCTGATGACTAAGGATGCAGAACATTTATTTAAATGATTCTCATCCATTTTTTTTATCATTTGAGAATTCTGTTTAGATCATTATCATTTTTTAATTGGGTTATTTGTTTTTCTTGATGTCTAGGATTTTGAGTTCCTTATATATTTTAGATATTATCTCTCTATCAGACATGTAATTTGCAAAGATCTTTTTTTATTCTTTAGGCTTACCTTTTGTCCAGATGATTCTGTCCTTCAACTTATAGAAGCTTTTTAGTTTCATGAGGTCCCATTTACTAGTTGTACTTAGTGCTTGTGCCTCTTTAAACGTATTTTCCTGTGCCAATGCTATTTCTCACATCCTCTTGTATCATTTTCTGTGTATCTGGCCTTATATAGAAGTCTTTGGTTCATTTAGAGTTGAGTTTAGTTCAGAATGGTAGGTGAGAATCTATTTGCATTCTTCTACTTCAGCCATCCTGCTTAGCCAGCACCATTTGTTGAAGATGTTGTCATTTTTCCCATTGTGTATTTCTGGCTTTTTAAATTATTATTATTATCAAAAATCAGATGTCTTTTCTTCCATTTCCTGTATTTTTGTTTGTCTTTACTACCATTTCTTTAAGGGATTTCCTCATTTCCTCTTTCAGAGTCTCTATCATCTTCATAAAGTTGTTTTTAAGGTCCTTCTCTTCCCCTTCATCTGCATTTGGCTGTTCAGTTCTTGCTGGTGTAGAGTCTCTAGACTCTGGCAGCATCATATTAGTCTTTCTGTTGTTGAATGTGTTCTTTTTATCTTAAGTATTTTTATTTTGTTTAGATTATAATTGATGGCTGAATATGTATTACACAGTCTTTTTCCTATTTTTAATTTGAATTAGAAACAAGTTTGTTTTACATGTCAATCTCAGTTCCCTCTCCATCCCATCCTCCCATGCCCCCCACCAACTCGCTATCCCATCCCCTTTCTGCTCCCCAGGAGGGTGAGGCCATCCATGGGGGATCTTCAAAATCTGTCACATCATTTGGAGCTGGGCTTAGAACCTTCCCTGTGTGTCTAGGCTGAGAGAATATCCCTCTATGTGGAGTGGGATCCCAATGTCCGTTTGCATACTAGGAATAAATACTGATCCACTTCCAGAGGCCCCATAGATTGCCCAGACCTCCAAACTGACATCCATGTTCAGGGAGTCTGGAACAGTCCTATTCTGGTTTCCCAGCTATCAGTTTGTCTGGGGTCCATGAGCTCCCCCTTGTTCTGTGGGTCTCTCCAGCCTGTGGGTCTTGACCTCTTTGCTCATCACTACTCCCTTTCTGCAACTATATTCCAGGAGTTCAGATCAGTGTTTTAGTCTCAGTGTGGGTGTCTGCTTCTGTTTCCTTCAGCTACTGGATTGCGGTCATTCTTGTGGATCTCTGGACATTTCCTTAGTGCCATATTCTCTTTAAACCTATAAAGACTCCTTCTATTATGGTATCTCTTTTCTTGCTCTCCTCTATTCTTCCCCTGACTCAATCTTCCTGCTCCCTCATGTCCTACTTTCCCCTCCTCTTCTAAACTTATGATCTATTTACAAAAAGGCCTTAATCTAGTTTGAACTTGCTGTGAGGTAAAAATGAGTTAACTTTATGCAGTTAGTCCGAGCAAAAGAAACAAAGTAGACTTTTAAGTGTCTACAGTCTTCATGGAATACATAAATCTATTTATGAAGCATCTCCTACTATATTTTCTAAATATCAAAATTATACAGTGAATGAAAAGTCATCTTCCTGATCATTAAAGATATATATGCCCGTAAGATTGAGATGTGATAATGAGATTACATATACACATTATATGAGGTTATACACAACAATATAGGTATTGGGAAAATACCAAGTTGCTTTAGCAAATGTAAGCAACAGTTTCCAGAGTTGATGGTTCTGCAGGCCTTGCCTGGACAGGATCAACCTTCATCATAGAATCACATCAACTCTGGTGGGTTGACATCTGAATTATCAATTTCCATATGCTGTATACTTCCATGGCCTCTGACAAAAAACTAAACAACAAAGCACCCCATAACCATAAACACAAGTCTATGAATAACTCTAAAACTATTATTATAGATAACTCTAAAAGTATCTCTAGCCCTTCCTCTAACTCTAATACCACAGATAACTCCAACATTAAAGTTAGAATTATTACTATAACTGCCTTACCCTTAACACTAATCCTAATGTAACCATAAAACTGTCCATGGTCCTAACACTAACCCAAGCCATAATTTAACTCTAACCTATGAAATAACCCTAATTGAACGTAGTCAATACCCTAAATCTAGGATTAAGTAGATAAGTAGGCCTAACACTATCCCATTGACTATTTTCATATGCTCTCAGTTCAATGCTTTACCACTGACCTAAACCCAACTCTAGCTATTTGCCTAACCCAAACCCAATCAAGATTTTATCACAACACAGCTATATTTGTAAGTTTATACTTTAATTGCATCTTAAACTCAGCTCTAATATTCCATAAGACTACAAGTAACTGTAACTATAGTACTAGCCATGAGACTACCCTAACACAAATAAGTAATAAGTCTAGTGTTAATGCTAAGGATTAAATGTGACCTAATCCTATTCATACTCTTAGGACAAACACAAAGATCTTCATCTACTCCAAATACTAGCTCTGACCATAGCCTAAAAACTAAAACTAATCCTAATGCAGCCCTGATTATAACTACCCACAACTCAAAATCTAACGTGAGCTATAACAGTGGACCTAACTTGATAACAAACCCAACATGTCGATCTCACACTAAGCTTATCTGTACTGTCTCCTCTATCCTAAATATATCCTTAGACGTTACCAAATTTGTAACCCTACTTTCAGCCTGAACCCTATACCCTAACCCCAAGTCACTCATATCCCTGGATCAGCCATTAATACTAATCTTAAAGCTAAATCCATCTCTAACCAAAATAGGAAGACTAACCCTAACCCTAACAACAAAACTGAGCCCTAACCTTAACTCTCAGCCTATAACTAGCTTTAAGAGAAAACTTCAAATTAATATGAATACTGTCCCTAACTCTAAACTTACCCCTAACCCAACATCTAAAAATTAGCATCATTTTTATATATGTAAAATTGATCTATGGCTTAACCATAACCTAACTCAAATTTTAATATTAGAAATTAACATAAAATCGCCTCAGATTATATCTATAATCCTAACCATAACGTTACAAAAACCCTAATCAGAACCTATTCCAAATCCTTAATTGAAGTCTAACTCTACATATAGCTTTAATACTGAAACTAGATTTAAACAACCAAAAACCAATTTTTAATACTGTGCTCATTTCCCTACTTTTAAACTAAATTCTATGCCCAATATTATCCTTAGCCTAATCCTAGCACTAACTCTAACCACAACCCCAATCTTAAATTTAAACCTCATATAGCTCTATTTTTAAACTTACATCTAACCCTAGTTCTAAACATACCTCAAGACTACAAGCAACCATAGGTTCAATCCTGCCCATAAGCTTACCCCTTATATCCTAAACTTAATCATGACAATAACCTAAACCTTGTCCTAACACTGAATAATCATAACTACAATCCTGCCCATAACCTTATTTCTTATATCCTAAAACTAATCAATACAATAACCTAAACTTAGCTCTAATCCTGTCCATAATCTTAACCATAACACTGACAGATCTCCACACCTAATACAAATGTTGTCTCTGTCTCTAGTCTGAACCTAAAGCTAACCCTTGGTCAAACACTAGAACAAAATACAGTCTAGGTCCTAAAAGAAATTGAAATTTACTCCAGCAAGAATCCTAAAACTATGTCTAAACTAAACTTAACTGTAGGGGATGCTGTAGCCACGCCTGCTTAGGGGCTGGCTACAGGTGTGCCTGACCACGCCTGCCAGGACATGGTCAGGGTGATGTAGGGAAAATTTAAGAGTGAGGGACGCTCACATGATGGCCTGCTTTTGCTTTCATCTTCAGGTTGCTGTACTTACTGCTGCCCCGCTGGCTGGCTAGGTTGCTCTGTAAGTAAGGCTTTTCCCTATTAAATTCCCTTGTATTTTTACCTGGCTCTGTATTAGTAATTTCCCACATTATCTGGTTGTCAGAAGAGAGTTCTTATAAACCTAGGCCCTGTTTGGGAGAGTCTTCGGGTCCCACCGGGAGGGCAGACTAGGCCAGGAAAGCACTCCCTCACTCCACAGGTGGCCCTGCCACACAAGTGGCTTCCCACCACTGCTAAGCATCTCAGAACAGTCCACCCAGCTGGGAGAGTTCTACAGACTCCCCACGGTTTTACCACCAGTTTCTAGCTGCGCGCACTGGACAAGCCCAGATTGCGGTCTACCTGTGCTTGGAGGCCTACTGCCCTTGAGCCGAGTAGGCCTAGGGAGTAGGCCTCAGCTTTCAGCAGGGCCTGCAGCTTCCCCTGGCCGTGACAGCCATAAAGTCGTGCCTTTTGCAATGGTTGCGGCTGCAATGCCATACACTCTCTAAGCTAAGTACAGCTGCCTGTGTGACCTCAGCTCCACCACTGCCACCATCTTGCCTGACCGACCACTGCCAAATGCTGTGTGGACTAGCTGAATGCCTGCGCCACCTGCTGATCAAAGATAGTTACTGCTTCTGGAGTGGAAATCAGGAAATTGAAACTGAGAATATCATTACTAGGCTTAAAGATCATTGGGATGCCTCAGAGGCAGAATCACTCCAATCTGAGGCACCTAATCCACCCAGGTATCATGACTATTCTTCTAAGATTGTTACTCGTACGCCATTTGTCTACCCAGCTACCATGATAGAAAAGCCAGCTTCTAAGAAAAACCCTCAGGGACAGATGGCTTATGTATGGCAACCTATACAGCTGAAGGATCTTAAGACTACTAAAGAATCAGTTGTCTCATATGGTCTCCATAGCCCATACATAAAACAGCTATTACATTCATGGGCAACCTTTAACACGGTGATGCCCACAGACTGGGAATGATTGGTGTCAGCTGTACTTGAGAATTCATGCCAAATCCAGTGGAAGGCATTGGTCAGGGAAGAGACAAAGCTCCTTGAGAGTCAAGGCATAAAGGAAGGTTATGAAACCCCCCTTGATAAGATTCTTGGTGAGGGTATTTATGCTAACCCACAGTCTCAGACTGAATATGATGACCATATTTTGCCCCTATGCAGGAAAGCAGCATTAAACGCCTGGGATAAGGTTCGTGAGCCAGGAGAACACCTAGAAGCTTATACCAGAATAGAACAGGGACCGACAGAACAGTTTCAGGACTTCTTACAAAGATTAACTAGGGCAATAGAATTACAGGTAACATATCCAGAAACAAAACAATCAATTATATATACAATAGCTTATGAAAATGCAAACCCAATATGCAAAAGAATACTTTTGCCTTTAAAGATCAGATCAGCTCTGCTAGAAGAATGGGTTTTGCATACAGCCAACATTGACTATAATGTGCAAGATACTGGAGCTTGAGTAGGAGAAGCCATCTCAAAAGATTTAAAAAGGGAACAGGAGATTAAAAGTTCTAGAGGTTAGGATGCAAGGGCTTGGGAAGGAGAAGCACCTGACAGAGGTCAACATGGGTACCAAGAGGCCAGAAGTTATTACTACTATGAACCAGAACCTTGGGTAGGAAGAGCCTTCCCCAGGAGACCATGAAGGCACTAGGAAAATAGATGTTTCAGCTGTGGTAGAATGGGACATATCAAGAGAAATTGTAGGCAAACAAATTCTAACAATGCCTCATAAGAAAGGCCACTGCCTTCTGGATTGTGTAGAAGATGTAAGGGCAGACATTGGACCAATGAATGCAGATCGACCAGGAATATGCAAGGAAACTGGTTAAGGCCTGGAAACCACAAGGGGGGCCTCAAGAAGTCCCCCCACATTGAGAAAGGTCCCGTCATTTCCAGCAGCAGTGGAAGAAAATTTCTCACAGGACAAATAGATAGTTCTTTGCCTATTGTGAAAAATAATACTGTGCTAGATGGTAGTTTGTCTAGCAATGAAGAATAAAATGTGAATGGACAAACTAAGAAACACGTATTTTTGGCAAACTTCTATTAATGATAAGAGCCCTCAGTTGAAAGTGAGAATTAATAATAAAGTTATTACTGGCTTAGTGTACATTGGGGCGGTGACTATTATTACCCAAAAGTCTTGGCCTCAGAATTGACCTCTTAGAGAGGCAAATGTACAATTTTTAGGAATTGGAACTCTATCTGCATGAGACCGGAAGGACAGAAAGGGAGACTGAAACCACATGTGGCAGATACAGCTATAAATCTTGGGTCGTGATCTCTTACAGCAATGGAATACTCAGATTAATATTCCTCCAGTGTCAGATACAAATTATTTATAATCTTTAGATACTAGAAATCTGGTAAGACACTGTGGAAAATGGTTACCAACCATCCAGGCTGTACAGAAACTAGGTACAAATGATATACCATCAGAGGAGATAAAGGCCCTGCCATTGAAGTGGCTTATAGATGAACCAGTTTGGGTAGGACAATGGCCTATGACCTCTGAGAAGCTAGAGGCTTTGGAAAAGTTAGTACAGGAACAGCTAGAGGCTGGACACATAGAGGTATCTACCAGCCCTTGTAATTCTCCTGTATTTGTTATCAAAAAGAGTCAGGTAAGTGGAGAATGATGATAGACATTAGAGCCATAAATAAGGTAATTCAACCAATGGGCTCTGTGCAACCTAGAATGCTGTTGCCTTCCTTGATACCTAAAGGATGGCCGATCATAGTGATCAATCTGAAAGACAGTCTTTTCACAATACCGTTACAGGAAAATGATAGAGAAAAAAATTGCATTTACTTTACTAACTCTTAATAATTCACAGCCAGTTAGGGGATATCAGTGGAGGGTTTTGCCATAAGGAATGCTAGATAGTCCTACTTTTTGTCAACACTTTGTACAGCAACCTTTGGAAATAATTCATAAGAAATTTTCACAATCTCTTGTTTATCATTACATGGATGACATTCTTTTATCAGATTCCAATAAGGAAACTTTGGAACCTATGTTTGAAATGGTGAAGGAAGTTCTGCCTTGTTGGGGTTTACAGATTGTCCCAGAAAAGATACAAAGAGGCGATTCTATTAGACTTACAAAACATTGGGCCACAGAAGGTACAAATTAGAAAGAATCGTTATCAAACTCTTAATAGTTTTCAGAAGCTGCTAGGAAAAATTTCTCAATTACAGACGATTATTGGGGTAGAAGGACATTACTTAAAGCATTAAAAAATGGCCCTTAAAGGTGATAAGGACGTGAATGGTCCCAGAATATTATCCACTGAGGCATAAAAAAATTACAATGTGTAGAAAACAGAATATTGGATGCACATGTAAATCGGATAAACTTTAATTTAGACTGTATTCTGGTTATCTTGCCATCCTGAGAATACCCTTCTGGAATTCTGATGCAGAGGGAAGACACCATATTGGAGTGGATATTTCTGCCACATAAACATAATAAAAAGTTAAAGACATATATAGAAAAGATTTCTGATTTGATTTTAAAGGGCAAATTAAGGCTTTGACAACTGACTGGAAAAGATCCAGCAGAAATTACAGTACCTTTAACTAAAGAAGAAATTTCCTTCTTGTGGAAGAATAATGAATATTGGAAAATAGACTTACTGACTTTTGGGGAACAATTAGCAACAACTATCCCAAAATTTACAGAATTAAATTCATAAAAAAGACATCCTGGATTCTTCCACGTATTGTAAGACAAACTCTCATTTCTGGAGTTCTTACCATCTACACTGATGCCAACAAATCAGGTAAGGCAGGTTATAAAGCAGGTGAGGTAAGTACAGTAGTTCAAAGTCCCTATACATCTATACAGAAGGCAGAATTATATGCAATTCTCATGGTACTCATGGATTTTACAGAACCTTTTAATATAGTTACTGATTCTCAATATGCAGAAAGAGTCGTTCTACACATTGAGACCACAGATTTCATTCCTGATAATACAGAGTTAACTTCACTGTTTATACAATTGCAGGAAACAATCAGAAACAGAAGTAATGCTATATACATTACACATATCAGATCCCATACAGATCTGCCAAGCCCACTAGCAGAAGGCAGTGATGAGATTGATTGTTTAATAATTGGAAGTGTGCTAGAAGCCTCAGAATTTCTCAAGAAACATCATGTAAATAGCAAAGGTTTAAAAAAGGACTTCTCTATCACTTGGCAATAAGCAAAGGAGGTAGTGAGAAACTGTCCTACTTGTTCCTTTTATAATCAAACTCCATTGCCAGCAGGTTGTAATTCTAAGGGCATTCGGAGAAATGAGTTTTGGCAGATGGATGTCTTTCACTTTGCAGAATTTGGAAACTTGAAATATGTGCATCATACTATAGACACATTCTCGGGGTTCCAATGGGCTACTGTTCTTAACTCTGAAAAAGCTTATTCTGTTATTACACACCTGCTATAGGTGATGGCAGTTATGGGTATACCTGCACAAATAAAAACTGACAATGCTCCAGCATATGTCTCCACAAAATTGGAACAGTAAAGCATGTCACCAATATACCACAAAATCCTACAGGACAAGCAGTGGTTGAGAGATCTAATAGAACACTAAAGGAGATTCTCCATAGACAGGCTTGGAAGACTAAACTACCCCCCAAACATAGGTTGCATAATGCTTTATTAACACTAAACTTTCTTAATGACAACAAAAAAGGACAAACGGCTGCAGAAAGACACTGAACTACGGGGAAAAAATGCTGAATTGAATCAGCCAGTATACTTCAAAGATGTACTAACCTCTATATTGAAACCAGAACATGTGACATGATGGGGTAGGGGTTTTGCATTGGTTTCCATAGGAGAAGAAAATCTTTGGATACCATCAAAGTTGATCAAGATTCAAGTTGAAAAGGAAAAACCTCTCGAAGAGGACAAATGACAGATATTCTACTATTGTATATCTCATAAACTAAATAGAAACCTCCCAAAGGAAAAGGAAGTGCTTTGCTTATATCTTCACAGTAAAACTCATCTCCAGAAGGCAAAGGACACTGCATGGGTAGATACTTAAGAAGAGAAGGTAGCTATAACCATCAAACAAAAGAACGTGTCATAAGGTAAACTTTACCGATATCTCTCAAAGAACTCTATTTCTCTTTATTTCCTAGTCCCTATTCAATGAAACCAATGCTGGATTTAGAGGTGGGTTTGGCTTTCCTCTAAACTCCAAGCACATTGTTTAACTAAACTTTAGTTTCTATATTGTATCAAGAAGCCAATTGATGTAATACAGAATAAGAGAAGAATTTGGGGACTGTCTTTGTCTTTTCTTGACTCTTTCTTTCAAGGTGTACACCCTCTCATAATTGTTATGCTCCCATGGTTGCCTTTTCTAGTATACATACTTACACAAGCAAACATTTCTCCGCTAACACTTATGTTTGAGTTTCACATAGCCAATGAAGACCCACCTGACAGCAATCCCTGGATGCCCCAGAAAGAAAATGGGCCACACCTCCTCAACAGCACTGGATCCAACTTGCTCCATTTCAACTGACACTCCAGCCAGAGCTTCGGGTACTGTCTTCAATCAAGTTGAGGATTTCAAGTCAGATCTTCAATCAAGCGAATCCCATCTAACATGGACTGGATAAAATACATTCAGGACTTTCACTATACTAACATTTTCTTCCTACAGGTCCCCACAAGGCTATTGCAGTGGCATTTCAGAAGCAAGTAACTTGGAGGATGCTACGCCCCCCTTTCTCCCATTGTTGTCACTTAGGATAGTGTATATACCCAGTTAGGGATAGCTTCCTACTGTTTATGGTTGGGATTGGAAGGAGGTGTTCAGGCTTGGACACCTCTTTCAGATGGCTTTAGAATTTAGTTAAAATAGTTAGGATGTGATATAAGCAGATTGTTGTATCTTCTTATATTTCACCTATATGATTGTTAATTTTGGATACTTTACACTGTTAAGTTTTAATCCTCTTTTAGACTAAAAGGGGAATTATAAGGGATGTTGTAGCCATGCCTGTTTAGGGGCTTGCTATAGGTGTGTCTGACCACACCTGCAAGGGCATAGTCAGGGTGATGTAGGGAAAGTTTAAGAGTGAGGGATGCTCACGTGACAGCTTGCTTTCAATTTCATCTTCAGGTTGCTGTACTTGCTACTGCCCCACCTACTGGCTAGGTTGCTCTGTAAGTAAGGCTTTTCCCTATTAAATCCCCTTGTATTTTTATCTGGCTCCTTATTGGTAATTTCCCACATTACTTAACCCTACTTCTAAAACTAATTGTGGCTCTTACAATAACATTATACCTCTAATTCTAATCTGGTCCACTGCCAATTCTAACCCTAATTATAAAACTACCTTTAAAACTAATCTCTCATGTCTAACACTACTCCTACCTATAAACCTATACCAAACTTTAACCTTAAGTTTACTTATAACTCTATATCTAAGCTTTGATATAATATAAATCTTTTCCCTAGCCCTAATCTTAACCCTACCTCTAACTCAAACATTACATTTGGAAAAATATTAACCCTGACACTAATCCAGGCATAACCATCACCCTACCACCAACCATAACACTAAACCTATAATAACCATAATGAGACCCAAGTCATAACCCTAATCCAAATTGTAAAATTAACTTGAATGTTAATCTTGTCTATCCTTAATACCTCCCCACCATGATCCTAAATATAACCCAAAATAAATCCTTATAAGACCCATGCCAAACCCTAACCATAAAACCATATATAGCCCATACTAGAAATATGTCTAAAATTAAACAAACAATTTTGTAACACTAACTGTAACCATTACTGAAATGCTAAACCAAACTCCATCTGTAAACGGAACCATAAGCAGAATAATAGCTTTGATCCTAAATCCTAAATTTAATCTTCACATAGATTTATTTATGTAAATTTAGATCTAAACATATTCCTAACCCTAATTAAATATTTAACTCAAGTAACTGTAACTACCATCTTATACATAACCCTAACCCAGTAATAATGATCGTCCTAGCCCTGACAAAAAAAATAAGCAAAACATAACTAGCCCTAGAAGGGCCTAGGCCTGGCCCAGGATGATGTGGTAGACTTTGGGGAGCCCCTTTTGAGGACCTTACCCTGTCTGGGGAGTGAAGGGGGGATGGCTACAGGCAGGTGGGATGTTGCGGGGAGGGGAGGGAGAGGGAGAAGGGATTGACATGTGAAACAAGCTTGTTCCTAATTTGAAATAATAAAAGAATTTAAAAAAAATCTAGCCCTAGCCTTATCCATAAAACTAAGCTTCACACCAAACTCTAACTTAACCCAAACATTGTCTTTACCCCAGTCTTAATTATAAATAAAGCCATAATCCTAACCCTAGATTTCATCTTACCATAAGTCTAGCCCTAGTTCCAACTCTAAACCCAAGCCTAACACAAACTCTAAACTGAGAAATAACTTTAATACTAACCTAAAGCCTACATATCACGTTAAGCCTAGGCCTAGTTTAAATACTAGCTCTAAATATACCACTAGCTCTAAGAGACATTGTAAACCTATGTAAAGGATAAACACTAAAACTAAGCCAAAAACTAATTGTAACAAACAGGTATAAAAACAAACAAACCCCTCTTCCTTCCCTTTCCACTGACCGATCCACAACGAGGTGAGTGATCCTCTGCTCTTCCCCAACTCCCTTCCAAAGCATCATTCATACCCTGGGCGTACCCTGGGTAGGTACGCCCAGGCAGGGAGGAGCTCCATGAATCTGGAAACACCCCACTCTTCCTTCCCTTTCTGCCAACCGATCCACAACTAGATGAGTGAGCCTCTGCTCTTACCCAACTCCCATCCAAAGGCCAATTCACACGAACTCCCCGGGCCTGCGGCTGCTTGGGGTAGACATGCCCAGGCAGAGAGGAACTCCCTGACTCTGGAAACACCTCACTCTTCCTTCCCATCCCCCTGACCTGACCCCTACGGAGGCCTAACTACTTCAGAGTGAAGGGACTACCTGCAGAGGCAAGACCATCCAGAGCCATTGACATTGAATCCCTGGCCCACACATACCACTGGGTCAAAAGAGGAGGTAGAGAGACCCCACCTCCACCCACTGGAAGAAGATATGGGAAGAAGACAGAATAAGAACTCACTCAACAACAGAAAGACCAATATGACACCACCAGAATCTAGGGACTCCACTCCAGCAAGATCGGAAAAGCCCAACAGCGAGCATGAAGAAGAGATGGACTGCAAAAGTTATCTCGGCAAGATGATAGAGACCTATAAAGAAGAAACAAGAAATAGAAGAAAAAGCAAGCAAAAAATTACACGAAATGGAGGAAAAGACAAACCAAAAAATTCAAGAAATAAACAAATCTCTTAAAGAATCTAAAGAACCCCCAGAAAAAACAACCAAACAAGTGAAGGAAGCTCTCGAAACAGTTCAAAGCATGAAAGCTGAAATAGACACACTAAAGAAAACACAGAATGAGGCGATGCTGGAAACGGAAAGGCTGTATAAACGATCAGAAACTAAAGATGTGAGTATAACCAATAGAATTCAGAGAAAGAAAGAATCTCAGCTATTGAAGACTCGCTAGAGGATATACATTCATCAATCAAAGAAAACCTCAAATCCAACAAATCCCTAACACAAAATATCCAGGAAATATGGGACACTATGAAAAGACCAAACCTAAGAATAATAGGTATAGAAGAAGGTGAAGAAACACTGCTCAAAGGTACAGAAAACATATACAACAAAATCATAGAAGAAAACTTCCCCAACCTACAGAGGGATATGCCTATGAAAGTATAAGAAGCTTACAGGACACCAAACAGACTGGACCACAAAAAGAAGTCCCCCCATCCCCGACACATAAAAATCAAAACACCAAATCTACAGAAAAAAGAGAAAATATTAAGAGCAGCAAAGGAAAAAGACCAAGTAACATATAAAGGCAAACCAATCAGAATCACACCCGACTTCTCAATGGAAACTCTGAAAGCCAGAAAGTCCTGGATAGATACCCTACAAGCACTAAGGAGCATGGATGTCAACCCAGACTACTGTACTCAGCAAAACTGTCAATCACTATAGATGGAGAAAACAAGATATTCCATGACAAAAACAGATTTAAACAATACATATTCACAAATCCAGCACTACAGAAGGTTCTGGATGGAAAACTCCAACCCAATGAACATAACTACACTCACAAAAATACAGGCAATAGATAATCTAATTTTACCAAACACACAAAGAAACAGGAGGGGGAAATCCACACACAATGATACCACCACCAATAAATCCAAAACAAACAGGAACCAACAAACAATGGACATTAATATCCCTAAATGTCAATGGTCTTAACTTACCTATAAAAAGATATATGCTAATAGAATGGATGCGAAGACAGAATCCATCCTTCTGCTGTTTACAAGAAACACACCTCAACTTCAAAGACAGGCGTTACCTCAGAGTAAAAGGATGGGAAAAGATTTTCCAATCAAATGGGCCTAAGAAACAAGCTGGTGTGACAATCCTAATTTCTAACAAATTAGACTTCAAACTAAAATCAATCAAAAGAGATGAAGAAGGGCATTTCATACTCATCACAGGAAAAGTCCATCAAGATGAAGTCTCAATCCTGAACATCTATGCCCCAAATACGAAGGTACCCACATTTATAAAAGAAACATTACTAAATCTCAAACCAAACATAAAACCACACACACTTATAGTAGGAGACTTCAACACCCCCCTTACACCACTAGACAGGACCACCAGAAAGAAACTTAACAAAGAAACAATGGATTTGACAGAAGTTATGACCCAACTGGGTTTAACAGATATCTATAGAATATTCCATCCAAACACAAAAGAATATACCTTCTCAGCACCACATGGAACCTTCTCTAAAATTGACCACATAGTTGGCAGCAAAGCAAACCTCCACAATTACAAAAGAGTTGAAATAAAGACTTCCTAGAATTTAATGAGAATGTAGACACAACATACCCAAACTTATGGGACATCCTGAAAGCAGTGCTAAGAGGAAGTTCATAGCACTAAGTGCCCACATGAAGAAACTGGAGAAAAGTCACATTAGAGAATTGACAAAACAACTGAAAGCTTTAGAGCAAAAAGAAGCAAACTCACCATGGAAGAGTAGATGCCAGGAAATAATCAACCTGAGGCCCGAAATCAATAAAATAGAAACTAGGAAAACAGTACAAAGAATCAATGAAACAACGAGTTGGTTCTTTGAGAAGATCAACAAGATAGACAAACCTCTAGCCAAACTAACCAAAAGACAGAGAGAGAGCATGCTAATTAACAAAATCAGAAATGAAAAGGGGGATATAACAACGGACACTGAGGAAATCCAGAGAATCTTCAGGTCATACTTTGAAAACCTGTACTCCACAAAATTCAAAAATCTAAAGGAAATGGACATTTTTCTGGATAAATATCACTTACCAAAATTAAACCAAGATCAGATAAGCAGTTTAAATCGACCTATAACCCCTAATGAAATAGAAGCAGTCATCAAAAGCCTCCCAAAAAAAAAAAAAAAAAAAAAAAAAAAAAAAACCCAGGGCCAGATGGCTTCACTGCACAATTTTACCAGAAATTCAAACAAGAGCTAATTCCATCACTCCTCAAACTGTTCCGCACAAAAGAAGCAGATGGGATATTGCCAAACTCTACGAGGCTACAATCACTTTGATAGCCAAGCCACACAAAGATATGACTAAGAAAGAGAACTACAGACTGATATCCCTCATGAATATTGATGCCAAAATACTCAATAAAATATAAGCAAACCAAATCCAAGAACATATCAGAAAAATCATCCACCATGATCAAGTAGACTTCATCCCAGGGATGCAAGGATGGTTCAACATACAAAAATCCATCAATGTAATCCACCATATAAACAAACTGAAAAAGAAAAACCACATGATCATCTCACTAGACTCTGAAAAAGCCCTTGGCATAATCCAACATCCCTTCATGATAAAGATCTTGCAGCAAACAGGAATAACAGGAAAATATCTAAACATGATAAATGCAATATACACCAAATCAATAGCCAAAATCAAACTAAATGGAGAGAAACTCAAAGCGTTTCCTCTAAAATCAGGAACAAGACAAGGCTATCCACTCTCTCCATATCTCTTCAATATTGTACTTGAAGTTCTAGTTAGAGCAATAAGACAACAAAAGGATACAAATTGGAAAGGAAGAAGTCAAATTTTCACTATTTGCAGATGACATGATAGTCTACATTAGTGACCCGAAAAACTCTACCAGGGAACTCCTACAGCTGATAAACACCTTCAGCAAAGTGATAGGATACAAGATTAACTCAAAAAATCAGTAGCCCTACTATATACAGGTGATAAATCCAATCAGAAAGAAATCAGGGAAACATCACCTTTCACAATATCCACAAGCAACATAAAATATCTTGGGGTAACACTAACCAAAAAAGTGAAAGACCTGTACAATAAAACTTTGAGACTTTAAAGAAAGAAATTAAAAAAGATACCAGAAAATGGAAAGATCTCCCATCCTTTTGGATCGGTAGAATCAATATAGTAAAAATGGCAATCCTTCCAAAATCAATTTACAGATTCAACGCAATCCCCATAAAAATCACAACACAATTTTTCACAGACATTCAAAGAACAACACTCAACTTTATATGGAAAAATAAAAAACCCAGGATAGCCAAAACATCTCTTTACAATGAAGGATCTTCTGGAGGCATCACCATCCCTGACTTCAAGCACTACTGTAGAGCCATAGTTCTGAAAACAGCTTGGTATTGGCACAAAAATAGGCAGATAGACCAAAGGAATCTAATTGAAAACCCTGATGTTAACCCATGCACCTATGAACACCTTATTTTTGACAAAGGTTCTAAATCTATACAATGGAAAAAAAGATAGCATCTTCAACAAATGTTGCTGGCACAATTGGATTTGGACATTCAGAAGATTGCAGATAGATCCATACCTGTCACCATGCACAAAACTTAAGTGCAAATGGATCAAAGATCTCACCATAAATCCAGCAACACTGAATCTTCCAGAAGAGAAAGTGGGAATTACCCTTGAACAAATTGGTACAGGAGACCGCTTCCTGATCATTACGCCAGTAGCACAGACATTGAGGTCTTCAATTAATAAATGGGACCTCCTGAAACTGAGAAGCTTCTGTAAGGCAAAGGACACAGTCAGGAAGACAAAACGACCACCCACAGAATGGGAAAAGATCTTCACCGATCCCACATCTGACAGAAGACTGATTTCCAAAATACATAAGGAGCTCAAGAAGCTAGCCACCAAAACACCAAACAATGAAATTAAAAAGTGGGGTGCAGAACTAAATAGAGAATTCTCAACAGAGGAATCTGAAATGGCTGAAAGACACTTAAGAAAGTGCTCAAAATCCTTGGCCATCAGAGAAATGCAACTCAAAACAACTCTGAGATACCACCTACACCTGTCAGAATGGCTAAAATCAAAAATACCAATGACAATCTATGCTGGAGAGGATGTGGAGAAAAATGGAACACTCCTCCATTGCTGGTGGGAGTGTGAACTTGTAAGACCACTCTGGAAATCAGTATGGCGGTTGCTCAGAAAAATGGGAATCAATCTACCTCAAGATCCAGCCATTTCTCTCTTTGGTATATACCCAAATAGTTCATGTTCATACAACAAGGACATATGTTCAACCATGTTCATAGCAGCATTGTTTGTAATAGACAGATGCTGGAAGCAACCTAGATGCCCCTCAACTGAAGAATAGATGGAGAAAATATGGTACATTTATACAATGGAGTACTACTCAGCAGAAAAAAGCAATGGGATCTTGAAATTCGCAGGCAATTGGATGGAACTAGAAGAAACCATGCTGAGTGAGGTAATCGAGTAACAAAAAGACAAACATGGTATGTACTCACTTATATATGAATTTTAGACAAAGAGCAAAGGAATACCAGCCTATAATCCTCTTCACCAAAGAAACTAGAAAACATGAAGGTCTCTAAGGGATAAATGGACCCAAGGAATAGGAAATGGCATGAACTCCTGACCTAGTTGGGAGCATGAGGATAGGGGAGAGAGAGCTGCCACAATAAGAGCCGGAGAAGAGGAGTAGGGGAGAAGAAATGGAGGAACAGAAATATTGAGTTGGGGGAAGAAGAGAGGAGAGAGAGAAGGATGAGAGATACCATATCAGAGGGAGCCACTATAGGTCCGAGAAGAGATCTGGAACTAGGGAGATCTCCAGAGATCTACAAGGATGACAAGATCAGACAATCCAGGCCATGGTGGAGAGGATAACCTAAAAGCCCTCCCCCTAAAATGAGATTGATGACTACTCTTTATGCCATTCTAGAGCCCTCATCCAGTGTCTGATGGAAGCAGAGACAGACATCCACAGATATAAACTGAGCTGAAATCGGGAATTTAGTTGAAGAGAGGGAGGAATGAAGAGCGAAAGGTTCTGTACCAGTTTGGAGAAACCCACAGGAACAGTTGGCCTGAACAAGGGAGAGCACATCGACCCAAGATGCTGTCTGGGAGGCCAGTACAAGACTGATCCAGACTCCTGAACATGAATGTCAATAAGGAGGCCTCTACACTCCAGGGAGCTTCTGGTAGTGGATTAGTATTTTTCCCTGGTGTAAGAGGGGACTTTGAGAGCCCATCCCACATGAAGGGATGCACTCTGGCCCTGGACACATGGGGAAGGGCCCAGGCCCAGCATGGGAAGATTTGGTGGACTTTGCAGAGCCCCCATTGAGGGCCCTAGCCTGCCTGGGGAGTGGTGGGTGGATGTGGTGGGGAGTAGGTTGGGGTGGGGGAGGGATGGGGGTGAGGGGAGGGAGAGGGAGAAGGGACTTACATGTGAAACAAGCCTGTTCCCTAACTAGAACTAATAAAAATAAATTAAAAAAAAAAAAACACAGCAACTTTAAAAAAATAGTTTGCTTTCCAAAGAGAGAAACAAGTCTGTGGAATTGTTTGGAAGAAGTGAGAAGAATATGTAAAAGAGTAAATCAAGATAAAATATATTGTATAAATATTTTCTATAAAAAAGAAAGTCAAATGATCCATTTTAAATATATTAAATTTTAAAAATAGAAAGGCAAGTGCTAACATTAGTTCTAACACTAAGTGGCGCTGTTGCTCTATCTTTGCACCAAACTCTAAAGCAGGCTATCCATATTCCAAACATAGGCTCTGACACCAAATTTAACCATAAACCTAAACCTAGCCTTAGCCATAACCCCAAGACTAACTCTAATCTTAACAACAAATGCAGCCCTAAACTTAACCCTAAACCTGCCTCTAACTCTAAAACTAAACTTGGAAATAATACCAAATATTGTACCTAACCCCAACTCTAATCCTGTACCTATTGCTAAGCCTAACATTAGATGTATATATAAAACAGCAAGGCCTAGCTGTAACTCTAACCTTAGGCCTAGTTGTGACATTAATAAATAAATAAACTTATACTTTTTTCTATCCTTTGTTAGAACACTAATAGTAAGCTAACCCTAACCCTAACATGAACCTTAACACTAACACTGACCCTAAGACAAACCCTGTCTACCCTACCCATAACCACAATTAGTCCATAGTGAAAACCCAAACCATAATACTAGCATAAAGCTTATATCTAGCCCAACCAGAAAACTAGGTCTTCAACTATATATACCAAATGCTAGCAACAATGGTACCATTTATCCATAACACCCAGTGTTATGTCTAAACTGAGTTCTAAGTCCAACACTAGCTTTAGCATTGCCATACCTAATAAACTTTAACTATCAAAAGGTTATAAACGCAGTTGGATTTAACCCTAATCCTAAACCTAGCTCTAACCTTACTCTAAGTCTAAAGATAACCATAGCTACATTCCTGGCAGTAAGACTGGTGCTAATCTTGGTAGTAACTTTAATCCTAAAGCTAATACTAACCATATCTATAAGCACAACCAAATCTCACCTTATCCACATTCATAACCTTAAGCCTAACAATAAAAAAAGCTCTAAACCTAATCCAAACACTGGCTCTAAGTCTAGTCTTAACCCTAAATGTAACACTAAATTTAGTCTTAATTCTGACCCTAAACCTAACCCTACCTTTAACCCTGTCCCCATTATTATTCCTAATCTTAAACATTCCCAAACACACACACACACACACACACACACACACACACACACACACACACACCCCCCAAATGTACATGTTTACCATACCTACCTAGTTCTCACCCTAAATTTCATGCTAGCTCAAATGCCCTAAATACATTGTGGCCACTAAAAATACTTGTTAATGTATCTCCAGGCTGAAACATAAAAAAGGTCTAAAACTAACCTTAAACATTGTGCTACCACTAAATGGAGCTGTTACACAAAACTTACTTCAAATTCTAACCTGTCTTTATCAAGAGTCCTTTCCCTGGCTCTGCCTAAATCTTAACCCTAAACATGAATCTGGCTCTAGCCTAACCCCAGGATTAACACTAAACCGAATCACAAACCAAGATCTGAAATTTTCCATGAGCCTACCTCTACTCTAACACTAAAAATATGGTTTCCAACCTGAACACTAGCAATAACCCTACCTCTAACTCTAATATTAACCTTAGAAATATACCTGAAATTACCCACAGGCTTAACATCAACCTTGGCATAAACATAAACCAAACCCTAAGCCTAACTCTCACAATAATCTTTAAGATAACCTAAAATGCCTCTAGCCATAACACTAAGTCATGGTGTAAGCCTACCCTAACCCTAACCCTAACCGTAACCCTAACCCTAATCCTAACCCTAACCCTAACCCTAACCCTAACCCTAACCCTAACCCTAACCCTAACCCTAACCCTAACCCATGACATAAACCTACCCTAACGCCAACAACCTTAACATTGAAACTACAATAGCCCTAATCAGACCAAGGACAAAGCCTTACGTCAACCCTATATCTAGACTAAACACTGAAACTAGGTCTAACACTGATCATAAACCAATTTGTCAAACTAAATATAACTCTTACCCAATTGCTACACAAAGCTCTATCCCTAGACTGAGTCATAAACCAAACAATGACTCTGATCCTAACTAAAACCCAGACCATAAAGTTCAACCTGATATAACTCTATTTCTAAATTTTTTATCTTAATCTTAGCTCTAACTTAACCCTAGGAAAACTTTCTAAAAATAAAATCCTAGTGTTAAAACTACTTTTTCCTTAGCATTAACCCTAACTCTAACCATAGTGATAATCATATCCCCAATGTAAACTTATCTTACACCTATCCATTACCTTAACATTGAACAAAGTTTGATGCCTAATCTAAACACTGCCTTGAACCGTGCTCTTCAACCTAAAACTAAGTCCATCTGTAAACTAAACTAATCTATAATTCTAACACTAGTCCTAAACCTAACTTCAACCTTAGCCTTAACACCAGTGCTAGCCCTAAACCCATGATATCTTTGAATGTAGACCTAACAAGAATAACACCTGGGGGAAAGAGAGAGGAAAGAGAGCAGGATGAGAGATACCATATCAGAGGGAGCCACTATAGGTCCAAGAAGAGATCTGGAACCAGGGAGATCTCCAGAGACCTACAAGGATGACAGGATCTGACAATCCAGGCCATGGTGGAGAGGATAACCTAAAAGCCCTTCCCCTAAAATGAGATTGATGACTTCTCTTTATGCTATCCTAGAACCCTCATCCAGTGTCTGATGGAAGCAGAGACAGACATCCACAGATATAGACTGAGCTGAAATCGGGAATTTAGTTGAAGAGAGGGAGGAATGAAGAGCGAAAGGTTCTGTACCAGGTTGGATAAACCCACAGGAACAGTTAGCCTGAACAAGGGAGAGCACATTGAACCCAGATGCTGTCGGGGAAGCCAGTACAAGACTGATCCAGATCCCTGAACATGAATGTCAATAAGGAGGCCTCTACACTCCAGGGAGCCTCTGGTAGTGGATTAGAATTTTTCCCTGGTGTAAGAGGGGACTTTGAGAGCCCATCCCACATGAAGGGATACACTCTGGCTCTGAACACATGGGGAAGGGCCCAGGCCCAGCATGGGAGGATTTGGTGGACTTTGCAGAGCCCCCATTGAGGGCCCTAGCCTGCCTGGGGAGTGGTGGGTGGATGTGGTGGGGAGTAGGTTGGGGTGGGGGAGGAGGGATGGGGGTGAGGGGAGGGAGAGGGAGAAGGGACTTACATGTGAAACAAGCTTGTTCCCTAACTAGAACTAATAAATAAATTAAAAAAAAATAACACCCTAAATGTTAGATGTCATCCTAAACTCAGTCTTAGCTCAAATACCAGCCAAAAATACATCCCTGGACATAAAAGAAAGTATAACACTACGTCAGGATGATCCCCAAAAGTATCTCTACAACTAAACTTTTCCATACTTCTGACACTAAGGATAGCTTTTACAGTAATTTCACACCAAGCTCTAAACTAAGTTTATCCATAATGATAACACTGGTTATGCTACCAATCTTAACTTTAAATTTAAAGATCCAATCATGATTCCAGGACTATACTAAAAACTCTTAAAAACATTTCCCTACCCCTAGTCCTAATTATATCGCTAAAATGTGACATTAATCTTAGAACTATACCAAAAATTTATCCTATACCTAACACTGATTCTAGCCATTACCCTAAACCTAACCCTGTTGACTCTAGGCATACCATTAACCTGACCACTTTAGAAAGAAAGTACTATGCCTAATTTCAAACAGGTTCTAACAGGACTCTTAGCCAAAAACATAGATCTAATTCAACTGTAGCCTAAAGCCTGCCTTTAACCTTAGAAATAGCCCTGTTCCTATCCCTAAACCAAACTTTAGCTCTAACACTAGACCCAAAACGAATACAAAAACAAACACTGCCTCTCACTCTAAGCTTAACCCCAGTTCTCACAAAAATCCTAAATGTATTGCTAGCTCCCTGACAAAAGATTAATTCTGCTATAGCCCAAACATAAAACAAAATCTAAAACCAAGCCATATTTCTAGAAAAAAACTTGGGAGTTCTGATATTAGTTTTATAAGAGTTTTAACGGAACTCTATTCATAATCATAACTCTCACTCTGCCAGCAACCCTATCACAAACATAAACCTAACCCTAATGCTAACCAGAGGACTAACAATAACCCTAACAACAACTTAGTCCTGACCTCAACACTAAGTCAAACTCTAACTCAAGCACTAACCTTAGAAATACGATCAGTACTGTACCTATCCCTCACACTAACCATAAGCATGAGTCTACCTCTAACTAATACAATTAATATTGGAAATATAATTAAAACTGCTTCTAGCATGAACAATGACCCAGAAATTAATCCTGAAAATAAGTCAATCTTTAATTATAACATTAATCTTAGAAATAAACCTAAAATTCTCTTTATCCCTAACATTAACTATAACTATCACCCTAACCCTACACTATTTTTATAATAACCCTCCTCAGACTGTAGCCAAAATGCAAACCACAACCATATATTTACCACAAACCTTCAAATGATCTATAAAACTAACCATAAACAAATATCCAACACTAAGTGTAATGTTTACCCAGGTACTACATTGAGCCATATTTCTCACAGAATGCTACACCTCACCCTAGCTCTGACTATAACATAATTCTAGCTCTAAATTTAACCTTCACATATATCACCCTATTTTTTTTTGGTTTTTCAAGACAGGGTTTCTCTGTGTAGCTTTGGGGCCTATCCTGGCACTCTCTCTGGAGACGAGGCTGGCTTGGAACTCACAGAGATCCACCTGCTGCTGCCTCCCAAGTGCTGGAATTAAAGGCGTGCGCCACCAACGCCTGGCTCTAACCCTAATCTTATGCCTGGTTTTAACCATGCCTTAAGTCTAAAACTAACCCTAACCCTTTCCATAAACTAACCCGATTCCTAGAAGTAGCCATAACCCTAACTTTAGAACTAACCATTATTATAACTAAACTTATCGCTAACCCTGTCTATAAATTTAACCCTAAAACAAAGCAAAGTTGTACACCCAACCCAAACATTGGCTCTACTATCGTCTTAACACTAAAATGAACCATACTCATAATACTAGACCCAACACAGTCTCTAACCCTAAACCTAATACCAACTCTAGCCATAAACATAACTTGATGGTAGCCCAAACCCTACCTCTCACCCTAATATAACTGCACCTCAAACACTAGCCCTAAACATATTCCTGGCTCTACATAAGATTATAGCCTTAAATCTATTCAAAACCATAAAACTAGATAATTACTACCAACTTTATTGATAATTTTAATACTAACTGTAGCTCTTACTATAACTTTATAACAAACTCTATCTTAACCTTATCCATAATACTAAACAAAGTTCTACACCTAATCCAAATGCTGCCTCTGTTCCTAATTTTAATCCTAGCCTTAAGCATAAACTAATTTTTCAGTAGATTTTTCTATTCTTTTATTTAAAAAATTTATTTTTCATTTACATACCAGCCCCAGTTCCCTCTTCCTCCCCATCTCCTGTCCCCTGCCTTCCCCTGCCTACTCCCCCATCCACTCCTCATAGGGGGTAAGGCCTTCCTTGGAGAGTCAATGAAGTCTGGCATACCAAGTTGAGGCAGGACCACCCCCCCATATCAAGTATCAAGGCTGATCAAGGCATTCTACCACAAGGAATGGGATCCAAAAAATCAGTTCATGCCCCTTAGATTGGTCCTGGTGCCACTGCCAGTCCCCCTCCCCAACAGATCAAGTCATATAACTGTCACCCATATTCAGTTGGTCTAGTTTGGTCTCATGCAGGTTCCTCAGCTGTCAGTCTATAGTCCATGAACTCTCATTAGCTCTGGTCATCTGACTCCGTGATTTTTCCCGTCATGATCTTGACTCTCCCTGCTCCCTCTCTTCAACTGAACTCCAGTAGCTCAGCCTAGTGCTTGGCTGTGGGTCACCGCATCTGCTTCTATCAGTTACTAGATGTAGATTCTATGATAACAATTAGGGTAGTCACTAATCTGATTAAAGGGGAAGGCCCCTTCAGACACCCTCTCCATTTCTGCTAGGAGTTTTAGCTGGGATCATTCTTGTAGATTCCTAAGAATTTCTCTAGCATTAGTTTTCTCCCTGGCCCCCAAACAGCTCCCTAGATATCTTTTTCATTGCTCTCCCTCTCCATCCCTCCACCAACTTAGTCTTCTTTAAACATACCCCTAACCTTAAACCTAGCCTTAAACCTAACATTAGTCCAGAATCAAACAGACGCTCTAACCCTGGACCTAACTTGACTGCTCACTCCAGGCCTAACACTATATCCTGAGGACAAATCAAAACCTACTCCTAGCCTTAAGCTTAGCCTTAAACCTTAAAACAAGCTCTCAATTAACCCCAAACCTAATCATAACCTTCATCCCAATTCTAGAAATGAAACTACCCAAACTGTAGTTTTAACCTCAACCTTAACCACAATGTTTGCTATAAACCTTTTTCAAACCTTAACCCTAAACATTATCCTAATCCTAAAACTAAATGCAAATAACCTTATTTGTAATCCTAATCAGAAACACAGCTCAAAACATAACCATAATGTTTCCTGAAACCTATTATTGGCTCTGATCTTAACTATATCACTAACCCAAACCTGATCCCTAACCACAGTTTCAGTTTTGCCTCTGTTCACTCCTTCCAGTTCCCCCTAATTACCTCTGTCTTCCCCAGATCCACTCCTCCTCCATTTGCTTTCAGAAAAGAGTAGGCATAACAAGATATAATAAGACTACGCACAAACACTCATATCAAGGCTGGACAAGTCAACCCAGTAGGAGGAAAAGAGCCTCAAGAACATTTAAAAGCGTCTGATATACTCCCACTGTTAGGAGTTCCACAAAAACTCCAAACTAACATCCATAATATATATGTAAAGGGCCTAGCACAGACCCATGCAGATTTTATGACTAATGTTTTAGTCTCTGTGAACCCCTATGATCCTACTTAGTTGATACCTGTAGGCCATGTTCTCCTAGTGTCCATGGGCTCCCTTTCTTGGCATGGGCCTCAAATTAGATCAGTTATTGGTTGACCACTCCCACAAGTTTTGTAACTCCATTGCTCCAGCACATCTTGCAGGTGGAATAGATGTTAGGTCTAGGACTTTGTGGCTGGGTTGGTGTGCCAGTCCCACCACTTGATGTTGCCTGATTATAGAAGATGGCTGGTCCAGGTTCTGCATCTTCTATTACCAGCAGTCCTTGTTAGAATCACCCTCGTAGAATACTGGAAGTTTCTACTGCACTCGGTTTCCACATTGCTCCATGAAATATCATCTAATTCTGCTGATCTCTCCTCATACTGTCCCCTCTATCTCTCCCCCATCTTGGTACCTCTTGTTCCTATTCCCATCCACCCAAAGTCCACTAGCAAAAGCTACTCTATTTCTGCTTCCCAGGGAGATCTATGTGACACCATTAGATCTGTCCTTGTTACTTAGCTTTTCTGGGTCTGTGGATTATAGAATCATCATGATTTACTTAACATTTAATATCAAACAATAAGGGAGAATATAGAAGGTTTGTTTTTCTGGTTCTGGGTTACCTAATTCAGGACGATTTTTTTTCTAGTTCCATCCTTGTGCTTGAAAATTTCATGATGTAATTTTTTTAATATATGAGTAATACTCCATTGTATAAATGTACCATACTTTGTTTATCCATTCTTCACTTGAGAGACATCTAGGTTTTCACCAGTTTCTGGCTACTATGAATAAAACTGCTATGAACATAGTCTTTGTGGTAGGATGGAATATCCTTTGGGTATACGCCCAAGAGAGATATAGTTGGGTCTTGATGTAGATCAATTCCCAGTTTTCTGAAGAACCACTATACTGATGTTCATAGTGGCTGCACAATTTTGCACTTACACCAGCAATGGAGGAGTGTTCCCTTTGCTCCATATCTTTACCAGTATGAGCTGTCACTTGTGTTATTAATCTTAGCCATTCTGACAAGTTTAAGATGAAATTTCAAAGTAGTTTTGATTTTACATTTTTCTGATGACTAAGAATGTTGAACATTTCTTTAAATTTTTCTCAGACATGTGAGTTTTCTATATTGAAAACTTTCTGTTTACATCTGTATCCCATTTCTTAACTTGTAGTGTTTTGTTTTTGATGTCTAGTTTCTTGAGTTATTCATATATTTTGGTTACTATCTCTATATGAGGTATAGAGTTGTTAAAAACCCTTTCCCATTAGGTAGGCTGGTATTTTTTCCTATTGATAGTGTCCTTTGACAGCATTGTCTCTATTAGAGCAAGGAGTCTCTGCCCTAGTAGGGCACTGGTATAGGGCAAAGAGGAGGACTTAAGACTGGGGATAGAGTGGGCATTCACAGATGGAGTGGGGAGTTCAGCAGGGGTTCTCTGCTAGAGACTTGTTAGTGGCTGGGACACAGTGACAATGAAAGGGTGGAGATGGGGAATAGGCTGTGGAGGGGGGCTTTGATAGAGAGGGAGAAGGTCTGAGGACATGTGCCTACTTGGATTTCTGGTGACTGGCTTAGTCTGTGGTAGGACAGGAAGTCCCTGCCCAAGTTGGATACTGGTATATGGAGAAGAGGATCAAACAGGAATGGGGATAAGGTGGCCAGGCACCAAGAGAGTGAGAGACTGGTGGAGGTCATCAGGAGGGCAGGTGGTCTCTGGTAGAGCAAAGAGTCTGCAGGTAGATTGTCTACCTGGACCTCTGGCAGCCAATGTGGTCTCTGGCACATCAGAGAGTCTCTACCCTGGATTGTTTTACTTTTGAAATCTAATTTTATAACCTTTTACTCTATTTGTTTTTTATTTATTTTGTAATTATAATGTAATTATATCATTTATCCCCTCCCTTTCTTCGCTCCAACCCCTCCCATTTATCCCTCTTTGCTCATCTTAAACTATATGGTATCTTTTTACTTTAATTGTTGTTATATACATATAAGTATATACACATATATTCCTAAATATAGTCTTCTCAGTCTATATAAATTTAACTCTATCTGTGCTTTCAGCTGACCATTTGTTCCTGGATAACCAATTTGTGTACTATTCTCTGGGGAAGATTATATCCCCTATGCTCAGTATTCCTTATTTACGTGTAGTTTGTTGGGTAGGGCTGAAGCCTTGTGGTCTTTCTCACATCTACTTTGGCATGTCTAGTGGTACCATCCTTGTTCAGCTCAAGTTTGGGAAGTCATGTGGTGAGTGGGTGTGGGTTCTGACATTGCTAGGGGACACAATCTCACTGCAAATTCCCTCATGCTCTGACTCTTTACAATATTTCTACTCACTCTTCTGCAATGTTCCCTGAGCCATAGGTACAGGAGTATTTTGTAGATTATCCACTGGGACTGGGAGTCACAACTCTGCATTCTGATTTATTGTGGTTTTAGGTCATGTTGTAGTAGCCCTTGCCCTAGATGAAGAGCTAGAGGCAACTAAAAGTTGCACAGAATCATTCTTCTCCAGAAATTGGTACCTTGATAGGCTATCCAATCCCAAGTGGTCAGTATATATATGTATGTGTGTGTGTTTATGAATGTATGTATATGTACTAAACATATATATTATATTATACTATATATGCTATAATATACTATATATTATGCATACATATACATATATAATGCTAAATGTGTTGTACATGTGTTCATGTAATAATAATAATTAAATAAGAGATCATGAAGTCGAAAGTTGGGGGAACACAGAAGAAGTTGAAAGGAAAGAACATAGGATGGAAATAATGTAAATATATGTTCATATATGTAAAAATGGTGCTCATATATGAAATTCCCAAAAAAAGCAAGACAAAGCAGGTCATGGGGAAATGTGTACACAGTGTTACGGTCAGTGTCTGGTCTGAACTTTTCACTTGCAGCATTACTCAAAGACCACACAAAAGTTATTTTTCCAAGGGTCCATTAACAAAATACAAATGACAACAAGAAAACCCAGAAAGTCCTACTTCAGTAGTGTTAGTCAGTGATACTCTTTCAGGAAAAGATATCAAGAAAGTGGGATTGGGGCCTCTGCACAACTTGGTGCATGTTCTTCCCTTCACATCATCCCCTCCTCGATCTCCCTTTAACAACCCCTGGCTATACTCTTTAGGTCCATTTTCTAGCCTTTTCATTATAGCCTTATTATGTTTCAAAAGTTTCCATCCTCACTACATACTCCACCAAGCCAGGGATAGCCAACCTCTCGGGATCTACACCCCTCCCAGAGAAGCCCAGGAAGTGACTATAAATAATATCAGTAGAGAATGGTGACTTAAAATACTATTTTCTAGGGCAGATAATAAAACAAATACAGGAGAGTCTGGGATGTGGAAAACCCAGGAGTATGCATGCTTATTTTTTTTTTTTTTACGTCCTCAACAGAATGTGACAAGAAAACAAGTTCTGCTAGGCTCTCCTTTCTGAAAGTTGTTTTTTAGCATCTTGGCACTGGAAACTTCTCTACTGCAATGTCTTGGCACCACTGGTTTTACTTTCTTCTTCCATTTCAGACACAAACATTGGCGCCCAATAATTAGAAACTTTATAGATAACACAGTTGTTTGAAACAACAATCAAAGAGCTGGATTTCTCCACTCAGTGAGTAAACAGTGATTAGTGGAGCTAGTGGCTTACCAAGTCATTGTCTATGTGAGAACAAGGTTAAGATAGAGGCTTTAAAGGCCAGAGTAAAATAACTATAGAAGTTTAGACAGTCCACAAGTTCTCAAGAGCAGCACATTTGATCTCAGGTTTATTTTTTCCCCACTATTTTTGACCAGTAACCTAACATTAGGGGAGGAGGAAAGGTACAGTGAACTTTAGTAATGGTATTCAGGAGAGTGGTGGGACTTCCCAGGTCACACCCCTTTTTATGTGAATTTGGCATGGAAACCATGAAGTTAGATACTCAGTTATTGGGGACTACATTTAGGCAGCCCTGGTGATTAGACATCCAATACATCCAATTCTGTTCACTCCTACCTCCACCACTGTGTCTCAAATACAGGACTGGCAGTGCACTAGAAGATGTGTCTGTTGCTGCAACAGAGAGGAGCAGTGAGACAAGTGACATAACTTTTCCTCTTGTTAAATGAATCAAGAATATAAACAATAGCGGAGAAGTGTTAGACCAGAATTAGGCATTCTCTATTTACTTCCCACTGATCTTTGTAGGAGGAAACAAAATGCAGCTGAATGTCCTTAGATTTCATCTTTAATCTGAGTTGAATTTGTTTTCTTTGAGTTTTCCAGGGAAGTGCCTACACTGATATATTTAAAAGAACATTAGATTTAAGGGTGTTTTCCTGTGTTATTCACTATGATTTGAGAGAGCCAAATCATTGAATCCCATTTGTTTCTGCCAGGCCAACCAGTATATCCTGAACCAATGATCATGGGCACCTCTTTGTTCTAATGCTGGAAAATAAAAATGGAAATGCTACCCATTCACTCAGAAAATTAAAACTCAATCACTCTTTATGGCCAGTCAAGGTCTTTTATTTAAAAAAAAATACTGTTGATTACTATTGTCTGACTTTTAAAACTATTCCAACAACAGAAATAGGTTAGAAGCTTGGAGGATGGAAACACTGTGATAAACAGATTTAGAAAACAGATAGTAGTATTTAAACACTCTCAAAAACATCACTTCTGCTTTTTATTTTAAACTTCCATATCAGTATTTTTACTCTCCTCATTGGACCTACATCTTTCTCTTTGGGAGCTTTGCTTTTCCATTTACCTATTTTCCTCTCAATTCTTATTTCTATTTATGAATGCCTATTTACTCTGGATAATTTTCTTACTTTTTCCTCCATCAGAGATAACATGATAAAATGATGCATTAGGAAATATCATTATGTTACCCTGATCAAAAGTCTGTATCTATTTTAACATTTCAATGCATTATGGGTAAATGGGATATGTGCATGCACAAATTACAACCTACTAGATACAAGTATGAAAAATACAACTACACTGGTTTACATGAGAAGATTTTAAGAGAATCTAGGAAGATGCTGAAAATGAAGGGATTGAGATATTTGGGTACTAGAGCAGGTGGCTACCAGGGTCACAGGGAGAATGCATGAAACATCTGTGTTTTGTTCTTTCTCAGGGTCTGTACAATTGTTTTCTCCTTGCCACATTCTCATACCTCACTTGCTCCCTGTTTTCATTCATTCTATTTTTTTTCCTTCTAAAGCTCTTTTGTTACTGTCTTTCAATCTCAACTTTTTCTCACTTTCACTTCCTCCTGAAAAATGGCTATATTCTTTTTCATTACCAACAGCTTTGTAATACACTGAGCACTGAGAACTCACATCCTCTACAGGTTTGTGTGCACCTTTGCAGTTACAACTTCATGGGAAGGGAGTCCAGATATCACATTTGACAATCCCTGACTTAACCAATTGGGCCATAGGATGGGAATAACACAGTTTAAAATAAACTCTTTTGCAATGATAGTCTGAAGAGAACCAAAGTTTAACCTTATTTACTCCTTAAAATCAAAGTTTAGTAAAATGAAACATCTGCTAGTTAATCATATTCATGACTTAGTTTGGGATGCTTCCTGTCCACTCTTCAAGATGCATTTCACAGATTGATACTAGGACAGATTTAGAAGGGCCTGGCTCTCCTGGCAGCACTGTGAATGATTAAATCCAGAGGGTTATGTAACCACAGGATCTCATACATGTATGATTTTATGAGTCAACTAAAATATTTAAATATACATATTTATGTAGATATATTCCACACTTGATTGAATGACTTTGAAAACTCTGGTGTTTTTGATGACATTCTCATTATCGTTCATGTCTTCATTGCATCAGTTACTGTGGGCAAACACGGCTTGTCACCTGAAAGCACATATTAAGACATAGTTTCCAGTGCAGCAGTTTTGGGGAGCAGGTCCAAATTGGAGTTGTTTGGGTTGTTGATGAAGATCCTTAACTCAAAAGTCAGTATTCTTTATGGATGAGTTCTTACTCTTACAAGTACTGAATTAGTTGCCACAAAAAAGGGTGGTCATAAAACAGGGCTACCTGTGTGTTTTCCCATGTTTTCTGCTTGCTTATGCATTTCTTATTTAAATTAGAAACAATCTTATTTTACATATCAATACCAGTTCCCTCTCCCTCCCATCTTCCCATTCCCCCACAACCCCCCCCACCCCATCCTCCTCCTGCTCCCTAGGGAGGGAGAGGCCTTCCATGGGGGATCATAAAGGTCTGTCACATCATTTGGGGCAGGGCCTAGGCGCTCCCCTTGTGTCTAGAATGAGAGAGTATCCCTCTATGGGGAATTTTTTGATGCAATATTATGATGTGACATTCATCTCTCATCAGAAATAGCTATTAAACTTAAGACTTCCTAGCCTTCAAAACCATGAGCTAAAATAACCCTTTTTCTGGTATAACTACAACTCTCTGATATTCTTGTACAGTAAGAGCAAAAGTACTCAGAAGGAACCCGCCTTGATATTCACAGGACAACCAAGCAGGAGGCACTTTGGTAAATCCTCTCTGGTTGGATACATAGACAAAGGTCAATTAAACGCAAGTGCATAGTACTTGTGCACATATTAATGAGTAAACTTAAATCCTTTCATGGTAAGCCCTGGCTATTTTTTTTAACTGAGAATAAATTTCCAATTCAGTGAAAGCAGATAGGAAAGTACTATGACCTCAGTATTTCCTCCCCTCCCCCTTCAGAGCAGAAGCTAGAAGAATTTCATTTACTTCCTCAATGGTAGTGTTTTCTTTACTTCTTCTCTACTATTTCATTAAACAGGAAGATATATACAAGGTCTTTGTTCTAACTTTTCTTCCGAGATACATCATGTCTTATCTCCTACCTCCCATGTGGTTTTTGACTATTAATACAAGCCTTCAGGTAAATGTCAATCAATTACAACTTCTGAGCCATATTTACTGAACCAGCTAATTTTTAATTTTCACATGTTTAAGTAATGACATTTTAGATGGTTATTTAATCATATACATAATAGCTTCTACTTTTTCTCTTGGCCCATAGAAGCTAAATATTTACCATCGAGCCCAATAAGAAAAGGTTTGCAACCCTAGCTTCAGCCTATTGACTCAGCTGTCTGCTCTTAACAGAGCCACACTATCAACTCACCTCATTTTCATTAAGTTCCTCCAAATCACTCTTAAATATATATTTTGTTTATTTTTAAAGTTTTATCTGGTTTAACAAGATTTCTTTTCTGAAAAGTTTCAAATAATTATGTCTAGGATATTGTTGGATGATGGGGGGAGTACTTCTGTGTATGTTTATCTTATTGATTGTTAAATAAAATACTGTTTGGCCAATGAGAAAGCAGATTAGACAGGACTAGGAGTCAAAGAGTATTCTGGGAAATGTAGTAGAGAAGTGGTGATCCAGGCAGGAAGTGACATAGCAAGGAGACTCATATTTAAAGAAGGAGAAACAGCAAGCGTCCCATTTTCCTCTTGCTCCTCCAGCAGCACCATGTAATCCACCAGCAAAGAGGGACACCAATAAGGTGTCCGATAAGTCTTATAAAATATATAGATTTATGATAATTAAGACTGAGCTAACAGATTAGGAATCCTAGTCATTGGCCAAGCAGCTTTAAACCTAATACAAGTTTTGTGTATTTATTTGGGCCTATCTCAGGCGGGTGGCTGGCACAAAGCTCACATGTGGCGGTGGGGCTCGGTGGCTTTTGGCAGAAAGATTTATCTTAACAGTTGACAGACTCAATAATAATAATAAATTAAAGACAACAATCAATAAAAGAACAGTGTTCATAGAAACATGTTACATGAGATTTTCAAATAACTAACAAATATGTGTTTGTGTTAACAAAATTACAGAGATTAATATGAGGGAAAATATAAATAATTGAATCAGGGAGACATGATGCTTGAGACATGGTCAGTGGGTAAGCTTGTAATACTGCTCCTGCAGAGGCCTGGAGTTCAGTTCTTAGTGAGCAACTCCAACTCCAGATGCCCTCTTCAGATCTCTGCAATGATGTGAAACTACACATAATCACACACATATACACATAACTAAAATAATACCTTATCTCACCATGTCTGCTGCAGCCATCACTAGTTTCTATGGCTAATCAATCCTTGGGATATAAGTCCAAATTGCCTACTGTGTTTCAAACTCAATTAGTTGAATTGTGAAATAGCTAATTAAAATGTGACATCACTACAGGATGAAATGTTAGTATTTTGGTTACATTTTAGTGATATATATATTATTGCAATTTACATCATCTCCTTTGTAAAAGACACATGAAATATTAAAGCCACACATATGGCTTACATTGCTGCTGGACAGACTGTTGTTTATTCTGACAAGTGGTACCTCCATTGGAGGCAGAGGTGCTATTCAATTATTCTTATTATTATACAAGGCAACTTCAGTTCTTTTCTCTTTTACTAATCAAGTTATAAACCTCTTTTTTGGAAACCTACTTATGAATTGTAATTACTTAAAAATAGCTCCAGCATTTTTACTCCATGAACAAATTCATAGAATAGCTAATTATGAATGATATAGCTAAGTGTTACATTGTGCTGTTCATGAACAATGCATATTTCCTTGGAAACATTTTTTCTTTGCTATTCTTCCACATAATTTTTTTCTCTGCTTACATGGTATTTTTATCTAGGCTAAATTCTAAACTACAAGAATGTCTGTACATGCACATACTTTGTATATATGATAGTATTCTCATACTCAAGTTGGTGATATGGCCTTAAATCTAGCTAAACAATAGTTAGGTTTCCATGCTTATTCATTTATTCTGTTGGATTTCTGAACATAGAATGTACAAACAATAAAAACTTATCTATTCCTTTCCATTATTAAACAAAAATGTCATCTTTCATTGTGAGTATAGACTCCTAATATACTATTAAAACATAACATCATAATTGATATTCATTTTATGCCCCCCTTTTTTGTTTTGTTGAAACAGGGCTTCACTATAAGCCCAGATTGGTCTCAAACTTGGACTTCTCCTGCTTCAGCATTTAGAGTGCTGAGGTTATGGGTGTCACATTACAATGTCAGACTTACTCATTAAGGTTAGCAAAGTTTTCTTCATAAATTTTAATATAAAATTCTCAGTTGTCATTTATTTTATTTAAATCATAATATGCTTATCAAATAGGAAAATTTCTATTAAAAATTATACCTAAAATGCTTTTCAAATCTATTTAAAGAACTGATTAAAGACTGATAATGTATTCTGCATCAATATAGAGATCAGTTTTTTCATATTAGATCATCCTTGAATTTCTGCAGTAAATTATGAATTATCATTAAACACATGACTAGAATTGGCTGGCTGACATCCTATTTAGTAGTTTTTTAAACATGTGTGCATGATCTTTTGAGAAAACTAATAAAGTCATTATTCCCTGATTTTTAACCCTACTTGAAAATTTTTCTTATAGTTTGCTGTATTTTGTGTTAACTTTTCTGTTTTCTTATAAAATTGTAAAAGGTCATAGGCATAATTAGTCCTTGAAATTTTTATAGAACCTTCCACAAAATGACTTGAATTTAAATGTTTGTTGGTTTGCCTCTCTGTTCTTCTCCCAGGGTACATATTTATTTTTGTTTCAATTTCTTCACTAGCTGCCCCTTCAGCTCTGTGTTCTGTTTTTACTTATGACACCTAGGCCACTTGCACTGTGTTTGTCCTCCTCCAAGTTATTTCCAAGATTAATTTACTACATTTGTTTGCAAACAAACATATTAACATGTAGTTTATATTTTAAAAATTATTTAAATTATTTCAACATTTTCCATCTTATATTTTGATGGTTCCTTTTTTTGTTCTTTTAGATTTTTCTAACAATTTCACTAGAGATTCTTTCTTTGAAATACATGATTAAAATATCTAAGATTTATCTTGGGAAGTGAGTTGACTTGTCTTAGGATTCTTGAAACTCAAGACCAGGGTTCAGCTCACAGCACAAAAACAAAACAAAACAAAACAAAACAAAACAAAAAAAACTGTATTATTGTATTTTTGCAGAATTTCTGGTTTAGAAAGTCTTATATCACTTGTTTTCAATGTATTATATAAGCAAACCCCGTTACTGACTCACTCTGCACTCTGATCAAACCTAGTTCCGTTCTTAATACACTTCATACATTAACAAGATACACATGAGATGACTGTAAAGGTTGACCTTTCCATGTGTATCATTGCTTCTTTAAGATTAAATGATATGTCCTGACAACTTTGTGTGAAACAATCACCCAACTTAGAAAAAAAAAACACATTTTGCTTGTTGAATGTAAAGTTCTTCCTTACTCAGTCAGATGGTACTGCTGTGACTTTTCTTTTCCTTTCCGTTTTATTTACTACAGAGATGGTGAAGAAACTGAGAACCCCACTTACTCTAGGCAAGCAACTAACCACAATGCTATACTCCCAGCTATTTTTTCAAATGTTTATTTCTGCCTACCACTAACCCCTGCCACCTCTTTGGCATGCTTGATCTTTCTTGTTCTAAGAAACTGACATTAAATATCATTTCTTTGTCTTGTATTTCTCACACTGTCATTTGATTTTTCTTTTCTTTCCTCTGTCACCTTCCATGGCAAACATTGTTCTTATATTGATTTAAGTTTGCACATTATAATTTTTCTTCTGGTGGTTAAATGGAATATCAAACACCAATCTCTAATGTCTCTCAAGAAAAGTAATTTAGCATTTAGCATGACATTATTTCCAAAAGACTACTCTCATATTCCTAATAAAAAAATTTTGTGAATTATTATATTTCTGCTGATAAGATCCTTAATGTTTTAAAGACAGTGTATTAAATATATAATACTATATGTTTCATAGCATATTCCAAATTTTTATGTTATGGAACACTTTACTGACTGTATTGCAATGACGGATTTTAAAGCTTCTTTTGACATTTCGTATGCATACAATGTTTTGTGGTTATGTTCATCCTCTTGCTTTTTTCTTCATGAACATCTTCCTCATCCCAACTAGGCCCCCAAGGCCCATACCATTTCAAAAGAAAATGATGCGGCCTCCTGATGCAACCACTAACAGTCAATAGCTCCTCATAAAGATTGGGGCCTCAGAAGCACCCCCTTGTATCTATGATGATATATAGCAGTCCATTCTGACTATGTGTTCATATCCATTGCTGCTATGTGTTCATGATTGCAAGTGTTATGTTGTATCTGGAAGGTGACGTTTCATAGCATTCTTCCCCATCTTTAATGACATCTTTCACGTTCTAAATCTAATGTTTTATGTGCTCAAGACCATCTCCACTGTATGAAAATGATAACTTAGGAGGATATAAATTTTATTCTAAATCCTGAATATACAACTCTTTCTTGACATTGATACTCTATGGTCCTTCACCCATATGTATAATCAAAGGAATGACTACTGAGAGACTTGGTGTTCTTCTATTCATTACTTCCTTGGACTTTACAAATTTTCTCTTCATAATGCTTTAACTTTATAGGATTCCTAAATGTAGTTTTCATCTTTCTCATCTTGTGTGTTGTGATTGACCATTTGGCCCCAGGTTGTCTTCCACTGTGTTCACAAATGTTTTCTATGTAAAGCATTTTGATATTATTTCAGACATTTTTTTCAAATCCTTTTCCAAGTATTTAGCAAATAGATACAAAAATGTCATCATTTTTATCAGGATTGAAGTTATAATTTCTGTGTATTGGTCTTTTAATGTTTATGTACTATTATGTATTCATCTTCTCATTACTTATATTATTTAGTAATTACCTAGTATTGTTTTTATGTAATTCCTCAGATGCCTTAGTGTATACTGTTGAGTAAGGAAAGGGCTCTATGGTTTTCCGTCTTCCTCTTTATTTTCATACCATCATCCTCAGTAAAATTTGTTGGCAAGCACCGAGAAGTAACACAAGGAAGAAAAGATACAGTGAGGTTCTTGATCATTTGTGTTTCACAAATCACCACTTCTCACTTCCTACTTCCAAAACAAGCACTCGTTCTAATGTTGTTGTGTGTCAGTTTCCTATAAATTGAAATGTTCTCTCCAGGAAGGAGTGAAGGACTCATGAGCCTTGGGAGTTAAACAACAGGTCTTCTGGGAGAATAGAAACTTGGAATACTCTTGATGTCTCCTGCCCAGCAGAATAAAAATAAGGAAACAACTACTAAAGGAGACTGCCCAGAGCAAAACTGCAGAGAAAAAAAATATTTAGATTATTGAGCAGTCTACAAACTAAAAGGACCTCTAGGTTTGCAGGTTTGGTGAGTAATCCCCCATGTTGAGGTAGGCTTTTGGATGATGAAACGAATTTTGTATCATCTCTGCTCATTGTAAATAACCCCCAACCCATACTCTCCCTGGTAATCCTAATAAAAGCTAACTAGTTGACAAAACTAAATGGTGCAATCATATATTTGGTTAGTCATAGATGCCTTTTGGGGGGATAAGTAGACAGATTTCTGTCAGAGTGTGGGTTGCATATCCCCCCTGAAAAAGTCTGTTACACAGAAAACGCCAAATGGCTTTCTCTGGGTTGTCAGCACCCACACTTAGATGAAGACCTGGCATGTCTACTTGTATTCGGTTCAACTCTTATCGAGGTTCCATGCATAAGTGTCTATTGGATATCATGCTGTGGGGCATCATGAATGTTATGTGCTTGTATGGAAGGAATGGTGGTGAGTACCCATATGGTACCTTCTCTTCTAGTATTCATGCTGTTATTGAATTAGATTTCACCTTTAAAGCATAATTCAAAGATAAACTATAAAGACTATCAAGATGACAACAGCAGATGATTTAACCAAGTTCAGGATGCTCTATATAGGTGTGACTTGTGTGATTACACAAATCATAAACCTATACACCCAGCCTTAGATCCACACTGTGTTCTTCTAAACTCTGGGTCTGTCTGTCCTGTACACCTTCACATATACTTTACATTAACAACCAAATCATCTGAAAACATATGCATTATGTTTTCTAGCCATCAAAAGGAGAGTCAAGGAAGACACCTATGAAGGCACCAAAGGCAGACATAAAGTATTAGATGAGAAAGTTGAGGGTACAAAGCTCATTATCAAAAATTTAATAGGAACAATGTTTAGCCATATGCTTTCTAGTCCTTATAAGCACATCTCCTGGATTTTATGATTGATTCATTTCAATACGAGGAAAGGAACAAGAGCCAGAAGATAGAAAGACCCTGGGACTCGGTTTGTCTGGATCTTAGATAACACCAAACATTTCTCTCTTTCTCATCAAAACTCATCTTAAATATTTTTAGCTTTTAAAATATTTTAGAAGATTCACTATCTTTTAAAATAATATTTTATTAACTCTTTGACAATGTCATACTATGTATTTTGATAATATGCATTTCTTCCAAACTCCTTGAAGATCTACCTGTTTTCTCATTTAGCATTTTTAATTTTAGTTTTATGAATATAATTTACCCTTTGCTTCAGAGTTCTTTTCATCTTTTGTGTATGTTTTGTCATAAATCTGCCACATTAGGAGGTTCCTGATCACCTATGAACTCTATCTATATACCTTTTTGAATCTCATACACTTACATTATTAATGACAGTATTGTCAAATGTTCATTTTCTCTTGTTCTTGTAAATCAACACAGATAAATGAAAAAATCTAGAATTGAAAAATTATGGAAATTTGTTGTCTTAAAGAATTGTTTAAGTCTCAAGTCATTGTTAATAATCTCAAGTCATTGTTAGCAGGCTTTTCCTAGGGAAAACAGGTCACAGTCATAGCAAAAGACAGGTCCCCAACTCTCAACTATTCTAATACTCTGTACTATGCTGCTCAAAACAGAATTAGTGGTGATATCTTACCATCAGGACCAAGAAGTTTTCAGCTAGTCCACTGACCTGACAAAATAGGCCCTGGATTTCAGAGTTAAGAAGAAAAGTTCAAACCAATGTTAGCATTCTGATAGGTAGCTCAAAATATGCAGAACATATTTTGGTAATCACTGATCATCAAAGTCCTTTTTTTCTCTGGGAAGCTTCATACTTCTTATTAACACACAGTAAAAACTGCCATGAGATATGAAGTCTATACCATCCTACTCATTTATCAAGGAAGCTTCAAATATTCACTTGAGAGCATAACATTAAATATTAAAGCTGACTACAATGATGATATAACTAATTTACACCTAATATTTTGTAATTAGATATTCCAAAATAAGCTGTGCTCAAATCCCTTGTATCAGTCAGGAGCTGCTAAGGTAGTAGTGTGCAAAAAGCAATAAAATAAGTGACCGGTTTATAGCACTAGTTAGCTCATATGGAACATTATGACAGCTACACTTCATACTGTAAACCTGAAGATTCAGGTCTGAGTATGTGAGATTATTCTACACTGGATGAGAGAAATAAACCAGAACTGGTTCTTAGAGTGATGTCAGAGGTCAAGAACATAGATAGTTATAGAGGAACTCTTAAGACAAACTCAGAACTGGCACATGTGCACAAATGAGCACACACATTATATATATATATAAGTCACAAGACCAGATTCAAATTTAACTGAGAAAGCAAATGCTTAGAAATGTAATAACAATAAACAATAATGATATGGTGACGCTTTTTCTGCTAAACCATTGATAGTCTCTTCACATGCTCACAGCTGCATATCATCTCTTCTAGAAAATCACTGTCTAAGGTTCCTCACACAAGCTCTCAAGAATGATCATGTGTGTCTACTACATAGAAGGGTGGAGACATTTTCAATATCAGAGCAACAACAATGAGCAAGGTGAGAACAATCCAGCAGCACAGCTTCATTTTTGGACATTTGCTTTCTAAATGGCTCAGGTTCTATAGCTCCACAATGAACTGTTTCTCCTATCCATAAGCAAATTGCCAAAAAAGTATGCAACAGGAGACCCTTCTGTCTCTCTCAACAATCTACATTGCTGAAGAAACACTGGACCCAGACAGCAATCTGTGAATAAAAACTCCTGAAAAGAAATTGTGTCTGAGTGACTGACGGATTGAAATTTCAGTACTGTGGAGGGGTTAGGATGTTGCAGGTCCAGAGGGCAAACACCTTATCTTGGACTAATTCTAGCCCTCTGGGACAGCCATTTCTTGTCCACCTTTGTATGGAAACTAAAATTTCATGACTAACAAATAATAACCTTGTAGAATCTATTAGCTTAACAGACCACTAGCTTCCACCAATCCCAAACCTAAGAAATTCATCAGATAACATCTTGAGCCTACATTCCCCTATCTGGCTGTACCTGACTCTCTGATGTACCCACCAAGATATTTAAAACTTGCCTTGATTTATGACTACCTTTGTTCCACAAAACTATAAAAACATCATGAAACTGCTTCCACATTGGATCATGGAATTTGGGGCACCCTAAATCTGTGTTCCCTGGCCATGCTTCCTCAAAATGGCAACTGAATAATATCTTGTTCCCCTTTAGATGAAAGCTGTGGTTTTGGCCATGAAAAGCCTAGACAATGTCAATGGATTTTATTCCAAACTTTTGTGATCCAGGAAAGAGGCACAATAGGGAACAGAAGTAAATTTCAAAGATATCAGGGGAAAGTGTTCTCAACAGAGCAGAGTGGGAAGAAGTGAATGGGAAAATACAGAAAGGGAATCTCAGGGTTAAGGTGGGGTTCTGAATAAACTGACATAGCAGGATTCTAACTAAAACAGAACATTGTAAGGGAGTTTATAGGGACCATCAGAAGGTTCTGAAACCTGATTCAAGTTTGGTAAATAGAGATCTTTGTTAACAAAGACCCCTTTTCTCTGAAAAGTAACTCTGCAAAGACTTTAAAATAGAAAGCCATTTTCTCTTTTGATGTGTATTCGGATATAACTGAGTTTGAAAAGACCCTCATAATAAGAGCAGTTACAATTATTCAATGACAGCAAACCACCCAAATGCTTCTGACTGTGACACCAACTCCAAAGGTGAGCAGTTTCACTATTCTGGTCATTTACAAGGGGTAAAAATTTACCTAGTGCACACCCTGCTGTGTCAGACCTTCTGAAAAGTCAGTGGACACATTTTTATTCATTTGCAAGCATGTTTCCCGCTAATTGTTGCATCAGGTTCAAGTCTTATACTGGCCAAGCAATTTCATAAGGATCTTTCTGTTGTTGAGGATAAGAAATGGAGGACATTTTATCAGCCTCTGAGTTTAAAACACTATGGTACAGAAGAACATATAAATCATCCCTTCTGTTGTTACCTAATTTCAGTTTGTCAAATGATATGTCACTTGTTACTTTTCATGAAATTATTTCCCAAGAAATTGCCTTACTTGTTTTATGCAATTAAAGAAGGAAAAAAAAGAAAAATTCATTACCTGGAGGACAATGAAATGCAGTTAGTAAGAACAATATTGAATTGGAAAGGGGTTACCTTTTTTAGAAGACATGAGAAAAACACATCTATATTGTGTGCTGTCATTGAACACTGGGCTCTGATTCACTGCATTTGTTTTTAGGGACACATGCATACATAGAGGAAAATGCAATGAGATTTTTGTCATTCAGAGTCACAGAACTCAAAAATTTAATGAACACATGCAATGGTACTAGAACGAGCAATACAGTGAAAGCCTACAACCTCAGTAACATCAAAAACACACTCCCTCTTCAAGCAGATTATTATTATCAGTGCAAAAGAAAATGAATTGTTTCTTAATAGAAAATATGTAATTAATTCTATATTCTCCCAAAGACTTGAACACTCAGGAGTTAAAAGTTGCTGTTTACTATATAGGATTCAAACAACATAATTTTTATTCCATTTATACTAGATGATTAAAACATTGTCCTATATCTTGAGGAACATTTTCCCCAGCCTTCTTTCACATCTTTCAGCTTCTTCTTCTTCTTCTTCTTCTTCTTCTTCTTCTTCTTCTTCTTCTTCTTCTTCTTCTTCTTCTTCTTCTTCTTCTTCTTCTTCTTCCTTTCCTTCTTTTTCATTTTAATATATTAAGAATCCCGTTGGGAGTGATTAGGTTCCAGAGCACAGGAACAATCGTGTCAGAGTTAATACATTAAGGCGCATTTCTAATTTTGTACAACTTGCCTGCATTTACTTCATTAAATAGCAGTTACATTTCCCACGCCTTCAATTAACACTGGTTTCATTTTAACTGTGATCAGCTAAGACAAGATTCGATAAGAAAACAGCATGCCAAGCAAGCATTCCTCAAACACAGCTGATTTATCTCTTTGTAATTCATTAAAATGCAAAATACACTGAAATTGATTTCCAGCACTTTCAGGCAGAAATGTTTATAATAATGTTAATTTGAAAATTTTCCTTTTTCTTCCCTGAAATGTCTCTGCTGTTGTTGCCAGGTTTAGCCAGAGGCTATTTTATTTTTATTGTGTAGAGAAAAAATGAACAGCAAGCATTTATTCTTCCTATCTTTCTAAGGAACCTGAGGAGCATGAAGATATTTGGTTTGTAACAGGCATAGCCTGCCTCCCTCACTAGTCCCTGTGTGTCAGCAGCTGACTCCCAGCTAGCTCTGCCACAGCAATTAGCCCACCAGAGCTCCTCCTGTCAGGCTGGTGATGATAAGCCCCACCCCCACACAGAGGGATGTTGGAGCTGTGACTTTCATGGAGCCTGAATTACCAGGATCAGCATGATTAAAAAGATGACAGTGTTAGTTAAAAAGTCACACTTTCTCCTCCTCTTCCTGACTGAGGTTTAAACCTATTAAGGATTAAAGCAGTGGAGGCAGGCAGTGATCTCTCCCTCTTTGGTTCACAGTTCCTAAAATAGGAAATCTCAAAAGACTATTTACAATACCTTGTCAACTTCCAATCTTAAGGACAGAAGTAGATACCAGGAAGGAAGAGATAGAGTCAAAATTTACAGCTCATATAATTCCGGGAATGGGCTAAAAATAATCTTTTCACCCAAACAAGAGAAAGAGAGGATTTGCTTCTTATAATTAGTCGTGTTTCAATTGTTAGTCTTCAAAGCAATGAAGAAAACCTCATGTTTGTGGATTTGGGATACTTTCAAGTGGACCAAATTGTGATGAATTATAAATTAAAAATCTAAATGCACAATCTGTCAAGTAAGTTGGTATACTCCGGAAATAGCATTTCTCTAGCAATAAAGCTGGTATTCATGAAAAGGGCAGGATTATAAATGTCATAATGGCTTGTATATGAGCCAGCTGTTAATGATTTGCTGTAGTTCTTGACTAAGAGCATGAAAGAAATAAAAGGACACTGATAAAAATTTACTAGTACCTAGCCATGAGGAATGGGGAGAGATGCCCAAGGAACTCAGCTTTTACACATTCCCATCCAATTTCCCTTTGCTGGTGACTTTGAGGGTAGGGGATGTAGCTTTTGAAACCAATTGTATTGTTCCACTTTAAGGTGCCCTCTAGTATATTCAATAGACTCATCAGAGCTCTGTGTTCCTTTTTCAGTCCCAAACTGCTCTCGCCATGCGAGATTGGTTACAGTCTAAGGACTTTCAGAGAAGGATTTGAATGCAATTTCAAAGGCCAGACAGAGTAGCTTTCAAAACACTGCAAGCTTAGGAAGACAGGGTTAGTGGCCCAGGAGGGGTGACAGGATAGCTTTATGTTTTTCATCTCACTTTCAGCTAAATCACCTTTGATCCTAACCAGGTGAAAGTGAGGCAGAAGAGCAGCTCTAATTGAATGACCCTCCCCCGACCAAAGCCCCCAGAATGACAATCACCAGTGCTGTATGTATGCAGCACTGTCCACCTTAGTCCTAGGAGACCCACATTCATTGTGAGACACAAACACTTAACTCTTCTGTGTCTGGTAAAAACTATTTTCCACCCATGAGCTATTAGCAAATAGCCAGGCAGTTAGGGACTCCTGTTAGGGAACTGCCATTTTCAGTTCATCAGGCACAAATCTCAGGTGTTTGTTGTACAAAAATCCCATTCAAGTTTCTAGGAGTACTTCTCAGCAAAGCAACGAACATTCGTGTATATGTATATGTATATGTATGTGGGAGGGGGCATTCACAACTCAGGGCATTTATGGGGTCTTATTGTTCCTCTATTTAAAAATTCAGTCCAGAAGATAACATTACCATTTGGCAGGTTTGCATTTTCAGATAAAGTGCCTTACCTCTGGCTACAGGTCTCCTATCTACAATATTCACGGAATGATAGCTTTTAATTAAAGTGTCCACAACTCTGTGTCACTCGGAGTTATTTGAGTGTTTCAAGAAGCATTAATAAAGAAAATTTCTATATTTAAAATTTATTTTTGAAGGGCTGGAGAGATGGCTCAGCGGTTATTTAAAATTTATTTTTAAAGCCAAGATAGTCAATGTTGTCATAACTGGTGGAAGTCCTGCAATGATGTGTGTCATGTCCCCAAAAGATGTGCATTTCACATCTGAAGCCCAAAAGTTCCTGAGACAACTTTCACAGATGTAGCATGGAGAGATCTGATTCTCTCAAATGCATCAGATATCTGTAATGTCATTTGGTGTCACTTTCCCCAGCATGGTTTTACTGAAAGGGTAAATCTAGATACCCATGTGAGTCACCACTAAGATTTCTTCAAACTGATCATCTCTCTTTTTTAAATGTTACATGCATTGACTTCCTGCTTCCTCTTCACTGGATACTTTGCCAAACAATGTATTTTCTCAAGCCTTTTCACTGATCTCTTGTTATCAGTCCTAACTGCTGAAGCCCAAAGCGCATCTAAATTTTTCAGTCTTCAAATTTTAGTTCATCTCATTCATTCCTGAGATTCTAAGTTCTGTGTCAGTTGAAGTAGAAATTAAAATTACCTATGAAAATTCCATGCAACATCCACACACATATCCTCAGACTTCTTGCACTCTGGGTACCCCACTGGCATTGAAACTCAATACATACAAAGTGATTCATAACACTAATGTGAATAATGGCTAATAGGTATCTAGTGCTCACAATTATAATCTGTGTAAATAACCTGTGTGTTAGTTTGGATTTTTATCATTGTAAAGAGAATCCATGATCACAGAAGCTCTTACAAGGGAAATGTTTAATTGAGGTGACTTGCTTGCACTTCAAAGGTTCAGTCAATTATCATCATGGCAAGGAGAATGACAGCATGCAGCCAGACATGTTGCTGGTTACATCTTGGCTTGCAGGCAACAGAAAGCCAACTGAGACACTGGCAGTATCCTAAGCATAGAAAACCTCAAAGCCCACCCCCACAATGACACATTTCCTCCAACAAGGCTATCCCTACTCCAACAAAGCTGCACCTCTAATAGTGCCACTCCCTGTGAGATTATGCAGGCCAATTACATTCATACTACCACACCCTGGCAGGCAAGAAACTCTCTATACAGGTACAAAACTGGGATTGACTCAAGTGAATTTTCAAAAGTCCTATGCGCACAGGAAATGGTGCCCTGACTACCCTGTGTTCCTAATCCCTGTCCTGAGCCACCCACCCATCCTTTCTCTCATCTACTAGCAACTAGTGGCTCCCATCTGCTTCAAAGGCTCGCTTCCGCAGGGGTGCTCTTCTCATCCACAGAATCATCTGGGTTTTCAGGACTAGAGGTCTACAGTTACAAAATGGCCCTGTCTTGCAGAGAAATCAGTTATGTATCTGACTTTTAATCATCTCAGTTGTCTAGGAAATGTATTGGGATGATAAAGACAAGGTCTTTTTGAAGTTGAAATAAATAGGAGCTTATAATAAAGAAAAGAACTATTATGTACTCTTCTAAAAGTCAGAGCACTAACAAAAAAAAAATGAACACTACTAGAGGCAAGAGCACACACAGACACAGCACAGACTAGAGAAGAGATCCAGAGAGACCTCACAAAGACAATGAAAACAAAATAGGATTCATCAACTGGAAAAGCCCAAATCTCATTAGTTAAGTCGTAGTGACCCTTAGACAAAATGGGCTTTGGAGACAGAAAGGATGCTATAATTATGTTCAGTACGCCCAAGAACACTAATTAGAAAACATGAGAGCTACTGGTTGCTATCTTTGAACCAACAGATTATGGTGCCAAATAATCTAAGGCTTCCTATGGAAAAATGACAACTTGAGACTGTTTGTTATTTACATATGTAACTGTCCATCTGTCTATCCATTCTGTATCTATGTATCCACCTATTATGTACCTTCCTACCCAAGTTTATTCCTAAGAGTGTTTGAAGCCCCAGTAACACTAAGCAGGGAACATGAGGCTCATTTTCTGTCCTGTTTCTCTGCATAAACTTTTAGTATATAATTCATGAAACTGTAGGATCACCTCAGTGTCATCCATGGTCAACAAGACATATTTATGTTCATTTGATGATGTACATTTCTAAGGTTTGGACAAATCTATCCCAACATTTTAATTATTATAGAATCATAAAAGTAGTTCTGGACATTCCATTTGCAGCCTTCCATCTTCATAATCTTCAGTATCACTGAGATTTCTTTCCTAGTTTTTTTTTGGGGGGGGAGGTTGTTTTGTTTTATTTTGAGTTTTGCTTTTCCTAGAATGTTATATAGTTAGAATCAAATAATATCTGTTGTTCAGAAGGTTGTGTTCATTTAGTAATATACATAATTATATGTTCCCCAATGTCTTCATGAACTGAAATTGCATTTATTTTAGCATTGAATGATATTTCATTCCATTATAAACACACACACTTTGTCCATCCATCCATCCAGCAGGAAAAGCACATCAAGACTCCTTCTAAGATGGAGCAATGGTCTGAATAAGATGACAAGGACCCCATTTGTCTGCAACTCCTCCTGGTAAGAAGATGACTATTGAATGTTGTGGCAATCATGTGCTCAGTTTCAAGGGAGAATGTCAAGCTACCCCACCACCACTGCTGTACAGAGTTGTGTTCACTGCTGTCAGGCAGAATGTGAGACACTCCACGTGCAATCCCCATGAGCCCCCAGAGTAGAGTGCCACAGCCCTTAGTGGACACACTGAGCCATTCACTACTGGTGAAGTATGCAATTCCCTGATGAGGTTGAATATCTTTTCTACTTGTCATTTGTAAACTTTCTTTTGTAATGAATCTGCTAAAGGGTTTTGCCCAAATTTTTGTTTGTGATACTGATTATTTTTCAGATATTCATTTATTTTTAATATGGTAGGGTAGTATTCAGCAACACTGAATTCCTTCCTGGAAGTTCTAGGGTAGATTAGTTTTTTTTTCCAGCTATTGGAGGGTGCCTGTGTTCCTTGGCTTATGGTCCCATCCCTTATCTTCAAAGGTGAACTATCAGATGCTCTCATCCAACATGACTCTGAACTTGCACTGCCATTACATTTTTCTTTAACTCTTCTTCTGAAATCCTCCTTTACTTTTCAGGAAGGAGTCTGATTACACTGGGTATGCCCATACTAACCTAGATACCATCTCTAACTTTAATATAATTAAACCTTAATTTTTATTTTGACATGTAATATAATCATTTACAGGCTCAAGGAATAGTTAGAACACAAGCATATGGAAGAGACTCTTTCTGATTTTCACTGTGCTTCAAATAACAAATATATACTTGTCACTTAACTAGAACTAGAGTGAAGGAACTCAATTCAACAGGAAGCCATCACTTATGAAGTGAATAATGGTAGTTAATAAAATCTTTCGGATATTTTCCAGCTGTCATGTAGCCATTTTATTCAGCAGTAACTTGATTTTTTTCTTTTCTTAATTTTCGCAGCTCAAAATAACACATTTAACTTGGCTGTCATAAAAACAAAACTCCTATCCTTTCATCCTCACATGAGGCTAGAAATTCATATAGTGTTTAATTAAATTGTACAACAACAGTAATAATTATACCTGGATGAAGGCACAAGAAGAGAAACAGCCCACTGTTGATAAACACATAACAAAATTGGAGAAACAACAAGATTTGGATTTAGTAGAGGGCAGTGCACTGGTGACAATCTCCCAGCATGTAGTGAGCATTCATCCAGAATGGAGACTGTCCATCAATCCTGCAAACAGCTGAGTAGGTTTTTTGAGAAAAAAGCACTCTAATTCTTTTTTTGTTCCTGTCTTCCAAGGGATTTTTCTGAGTAAATTAATTTATGTCTAAGAACTTCTGCTCTTTCTTCTTGTCAAATGAGAGTGATGATATTACCTACTTCTCAACAAGTGCTATGTGTGGAAGTAGTCTTACAGGTGTTTGCTAAATAACAATCCTGGCAATGACAAATACTGTCCACTATTTCTGCCACTTCCCAGAGTGAATTTCTTGATGGGAGCTGCTCAAAACAAATGTTTTTAAGTCCCTTACTTTACATGTTAATATATTATCAAAATGGGTTCTCCAAAAGTACATGACAATATTACTTTTGTGTGTGCTGGGGGGGGCATATGTGAACATGTGTAGTAGACAGACTCATATATTTGTGTGTGAAGAAGCCACAGTAAGGCTTTTGGTGTCTTGTTCTATCACTCTTTGCCATATTCACACTAAACAGTATCTCATTGAACCTGGAGCTAGGCTGGCAACCAGTAATGAGTCTGTTTCCAACCCCCATGATGCTGGGGTTAACAAGCACTTAACAGAACCAACGTTTATTTCTATGTTTTATTTTTAAAAATGGGTATGCATGTGTGAGTGCTCTACTGTGAGTTTATGTGCACCGCATAACAGTGGAGACTAGAAGAGGTCATCAGATCCCCTAGAAATAGAGTTACAGGCATAAGCTTCCTGATGGAGGTGCTGGGGACTTAACTGGGATCCTCTGAAAGAACACTGCCCACTCTGAACTTCTGAGCCATTTTTCCAGCCCTGCACACGTTAGTCATTTTTATGTGCACATTGAGATAAATCCAGGTGCCCATGCTGCCCATTGAGCTGTCTCTCTGGTTCCCAATTGCACATGATGCTATAGCGTGTAGAAAGCAGCTCATGTCTTTAACACACTTGTTAATAGTATTACATGTGTAAGAAAAATTGCCAACTGAGTTGCAAAAATACGCAATATATGAAATTGTCCATTCAAATTTCTGTGATTATTGCTTTGGGGAATGTTTTTATATGAAATTATACCAGGTAATTGATTTCATTTTTTTCTTTGTGTGAGTTGCTTATTAATATCTTTATGCCATTTAATTAAGACATTTATACTTTTCCCTATATTTGTAATATTTTGAAATGCTAAGGCCTGTCTTACGTGTGTTTCATTTATCTTATCTGCATTTTCTTTTATTTTGTTGATGATCTAAGGATAACCATGAAAGACAAGTCCCCAATTCCCTCTGTCCTTTGGGGATCCAGTTTCACACACCATCTGCTTGATGTGTCCTGTGGCTTCTCCACTTTCCAGTAATGTTATCAAATGCAGCTGAGGACTCATCAAAGTCATCGTTTCAGTCGTTAGTAATTTGATTTTTTTTAAAAGCAATTACATGTAAGAAAATTTGAATCTTTCTTTATTTCCCAATGCCCATACATACCAAATGAGTTTGCATTTGACATCTCTGACTTGTGTTCACTGCCTTTTATTCTTTTTAGTGCACATTTCACTAGGTTGCCTTTATGCAGTGACTGTTACCTTCAAGCCTATTCCTGCATCTTCGGCGGTTAGCAGTAGCAGCTTCCCATCGCTTCAGCCTTTCCAGCCCCCTCAGCACAGGCTTCTGCTGGATAGAAGGCCATGCATTTTTTGTCAGAAGATTTGAATGAATAATTTATTTGCAAAGCTCACCATGCTGTGCGTGTTCAGGAAGCAGAGCATTTCCCTTGTCAGTCACATGGCAGGGGCAGGACTGAGTGCTATTGAGTGGGTTCCAAGAGGATGCTGTTGATGGTGGCTGTGGAGACTGCCAGCTGTGTTAATCCTGACCATCCTTCTTTGTCTTTCCTGACAGGAAGATTAAAAATCAGGGTCTTGTTCAATTGTTGCAGTTCCACCATCTTTCATTTTGTTGTTTCAATCCTTCAAGTTCCCAACACATTTTCACCATCTTCCCTCCAACCTGGGCAACTTTCTCCAGTAACAGTCAAGGAGAAAGAGGCAAGAGTGCTGTGGCCCTTTTACAAAGGAGGACCCAGGATTTATGCTGTAGGTTTGTCATGCAATAACTTGAGGCTGGATGAGTGGTATAACCTTGACAAACCTCAACTTCCTTATTTTTTTGTTAGATTTGTGTGTGTGTGTGTGTGTGTGTGTGTGTGTGTGTGTGTGTGTGTGTGTGTGTGTGGACATGTGTGAATTTATGTGTACTACATGCATGTCTGGTGCCCACAGAGGCCAGAAGATGTTGGATCCCTTGGAACTGGAGTTGCAAGCTTACAAGAAGCTGTAAGTTTCCTAATATGGGCTCTGGAAACCCAACTTAGGCCTCTGTAAGAGCAGGAGTGCTCCTGGTGGCTGAGCCCCAAACCTCAATTTCTTGATCTGGAAAATATAGCAATTATAAGTACACAGTAGTGCAGAGTGGTGCTTCACATTTATTTGTTTAGTTTGAAATAGGGTCTCACTATGCAGTTCAAATTCAGGAGCCATTGCTTTAGCTGCCCTGTGGTAGATTCATAGGCATGCATCACCATGCCCAGTTTTCAAAGCTATTCTTATGGAAGCACACATAATTCTGACTGTAGCATAACAGACTTCTAGTGATTGTTCATGACTTTCTAAATCACCCTTGTCCATTATTTTCCTTATCCCCCACTTTCTTTCAATACCTGCTAAAGGGTACAAATTATTGGTTAAACACACTGTTTTTTAATCTGGCAATATCCTTTACTTCCTCATTTTTATAATATAAAGTTTATTTCTCCCTCCATTCTCCTTTATCTTCCAGTCCACCTCTGGTACTCAGTAGATCAACTATATGGAAATATTCTCCACTTTTCTAAAATCATTTCAAGCAAGTTCAGCTCCTGGCCCTGCAGCTTCTGCCCTCATTCTTATCCTCTGATAGTTACTGGACTGTGAGTGCCCAGGGGTATGTGCATTTCTCAATGTCTCGTTGTTCGATTATAGAAAGTGCCTCAAGGACATTTTGGTGAATAAATGTGTAAGTGCATAAAGTATTGAATTGTAATGAAGTAGTAAATTGAAGTATTGAAAGAAAACACAATGGAAATTTGAGAATACTTAAACATGTATGTCACATAGTTTTACTGCAACAACTCTGAACCATGCTGATAATGTTAGCATACTGATTTACTGTGTATATGCTGTCACTGTCATCACCGAGTGCTTTTTCCAACTCTGCCTTTTCCTACCCACTTTTGGAGAAAATAGAATTAAGAGGGATGAATCTGTCCAGAGGCTGGTAAGCTCAACTGTGTCAAATGGAACCCAGCTTGGTATTACTTGCTGGGCCTATAAAACATTATTACAAATGCTGGCAGATAACTCCTTCCCCTGCTGTTAACCCCCTATTTCCCACCCAAGGGCTGGGTTATATAGCTTGTCTTGGAGTTTTCAATCCTTTCAAACCTAAGAGGCATGTATATTGTCTTGGTCTGTTAGGTAGGTTGAAACTGTTTGTAAACCACATATCACCAAAATCTTAAGGGTTTTTGCTCCTGAAGTTTCTACATGATATTCATGGATTTTGGGAGGGGGTCTGGAAGTAGCCCCCAGGTTCTTCTGTCTCCCTGTGGAGAAAAGCTGGAGTCCATTCACAGAGTCCAACATCTGATCCAGCCTCCACATTGACATGGTGTTTGTCCATGAGGGAGTCTGCATACCAAGTATGTCATCTGACATGACCTTCACACTAACACAGAGCGTGTCTGTGGTAGGCTTTGCACACTGAATATGTCATCTGACATGGCTTGCACACTAATGCTGAGTGTATCTATGGTGGAGTCTGCATACTGAATATGATATCTGACATGATTTCCATGCTGACCTTGAGTGTATCTGTGATAGAGTCTGTATATGCAATGTTTAGGTTCTCACTCAGAACTCAATACTGACAAGACCAGCAATTGGTCTGAGGAAAAACAACCTAAAACCTTAAAAGTGAAAAAACAATATTTTATGCCTTCAAAATATGAAAAATACAAAGGAGTGGTATTTCAGACAGTGATGGTGATATCTTACACCCACATACTCCATGCATGTAAGCATGTGTGTGCTGGGGACCATCCCTGCAGAGCTGGAGATAACAGGCCCACAATTCCAATGGAAGGGGTGGGCATGGTGGTGTGATTCTCTTTTGAGTTACCAAGAATGGTAGAAACAATAAGAGCTGTCACTGCCAGGTTCTCATTACCATAATGTGCACACAGTATCATATTGAATTAGTAGAATAACCTATAGAATCAGGAACTATTACTTACTACACAGAAAACTTACCTTCCAGTTGATACAACTTGCCAACTGTCAGACAGCAAGAGGAAAAGCAGAGCTGTATGTGCTTTCAAAATCAACTTCCTCACTGCAACATACTGCCTCCTACTGGCTTACTGCTGTACTACTTTGACAGTGTGTTTCCCAAAATGTTGGTTCATTTTATAACCAGTCAAGAAAACAACTACAAGATTGGCTAGAATAGAAAAAACCACTAATATCTCCTTAGTTGATTTGATGTAGCCTGTCTGTCAACAATTGGTGATTAGTCTAGGACTAATATGTCACAAAGAACTGGCGTATGGAGGTGTACCCACCCAGGCCTTTGAGACAATTGGGCATCAGTAGTGTGGCCTGTCAGGAGAGTTTTTGTATCAATCAGGAAGGTTTCACTCCAGGCACACATTTCCTTCCTAGGATAGTACTGACCCCTGTCATTAAGGTTTATAGGTATTTGTGTGGGTTATTGCTCTTACAAGTTGTGCCTGAGTCCTGCAGAGATTTCAACTGAAAGCTTACAAAATACGAAAGCTCCTAAGAGAAAGATGGTCTCTAAAGATATAGTATTACCATGAATTTCAACTACCTCCTCTATCCTGAAAGTGGTGTCCTGAAGAGAATGGTCACTTAGCAGTCATTGTCTCATTTCCTGGGGCAGTAGGGAACCAAGGTAGCTCTCTAAGCATGGTAAAAGAGGAGATATGTGGGTCACTGGATCAAAGGACAGAGAAAATACTTAACAAAATCACAATATTCAGTCAAGTTCTTAACAATTACAAATACAAGTGGCTGTAATGATAACTAAAGCATGGACGTACAAAATCATTACCTGTTCATAAATGGAACATTGTCTTTATAAGGGAGTTTGTTTAGTTTCCTGATTTTCTTAACACTGCCAGGACCTGACTCAGTCTAACATGAGTTAACATCAGAGCACTAATCCTTCTCTTTATCCCTTGACAAGTATCAGTCAGTCAAAATCTCCATTGGATTTCTACAGTGGCTATGTGATCAAGGACAGTTTCCGGAAAGTTAATCTTTTAAACTCAGAGTCAAACTCCTCTTAATGATCTCATCCAGATGAAACTGAATGTCTCTGAATTGCTCATAATCTTAGAGAAATGCCATCTTCAGGTCTACAGATATGCATAGCGCTTTTACCAGTCCTGAATATCTGATGCCCAGTTGTGTGTGTTTTTGAAAGAGATGGATAGTTTTGTAGACAGATAAAGAGACCATAAATCAAGCAGCCATTTTAAATTGCAATGTGACCACAAACCTTGGGAACATCAATAACACTAATAACATGGATTTACATAATACTTCTATATCTATATCAGTATTATAAATATCTGGCAAAGGTATTTTCAATTGCCCAAAATTACATCTTATGTATATGTGTCATTGTATTAGTGACCTTGTCCTGTTTTAAGGTTTATGATAACAAGCCTTAGATCCTATAATTCTGTGCCCCAGTTTTGCATCTCAATACCCATTAGATAGCTAAACTTGAAACTGGATTTTTAATAAGATACTTTATTTGAGGGTGGGGCATGGGCACATATATATGTGGGTGTGTGCAATTCTGTGCACATGTGAAAACCACAGTGTGTGGTCCATCCCTCTGAAATGAATTTGGTGTGTTTACAGGGCACATAATATGCTGGTGCTAGGATCCAAACTCTGGTTCTCATGATTGTTCAGGAAGGGTTCTTAACCACCTACACTAAACTTTTGACCCTGCTCACCTGTTCTTCTGGAAATGTTCTCTGTCTCAAAGGGGGACATTCTTTACCCATCTGCTCTAGACAAAAATCTCAATTCCCGTCTTTATTTCAAGCAAACAGGACTTTCCATGGACTCCCCCGACACTATGAATCAAAACTCCATATTCTTTCACTTTCTTAATTCCAATTCTCAAAATGATCCTATTTAAAAGGTCAGAAGTAAATCGCAATTGATTCACCATCAAACAGATACCCCTGATAGTTTTTGGTGCAGATGGGAGTGCTTGAAGAGAGAGAGGAAGAAGATGATGAAGGAAAAGAAGAAACACAGCCCAAGGAAAATATGTGAGGAACATCGCTGTTGGAGGTAGAAAATTGAAAATAACTAGAAAGACAATCGAAGGCCCTTGCAGTGTTTGAAGTGAGACATGGTTATAATAACTTGGTGTGCTCCAAGAAAAAGAGCTGCCTTACCCTCTGTTCTAAAAATTACCCGAACTATTGTACAAACACAATAATTCTCCCTACTCATGGGTGATACAGTCCAACACATTTAAATCATCAAGTGGTAGTAAAATACAACACTTACAATAAAGTTTAATTCATAAGTGATCATGGGAAATGATAAGTAACAAAACAGAACAATCATGGCATTGACTCTGATACATGTAAGCATGGTCTCTCAGTTATTCTTGTTGTAGTATTCTTACCCTTATGCTGCTTACATCACATGCAATGAAGCTAACATGATGAGAAAAAGTAAAGTGAACTGTATGGGCATTGTGAGTAACAGCAGGCTACCATATTTAAGAGAGTAAGAAGCACTGACACCAAGCCAATCATTCTGAAAACTAAAATGGCTGTTAAAGGACAGCAGGCAGGTAGTGTGCATGGTCTGGATCAGCTACATAGATAGGTAATTCTCATGATTAGCAAAATAGTGCAGGACAGAGACAAAAAAAATCCATCATTCTATGCAAGACAAAATGTACAATTCAGAGCCAAGAATTTATTATTTCTGAAATTATTCATTTCATGTTTTCAGTCTATTCTTGATTATGTGTAAACACATGGCAGAAAGTAACCCCATGACTATGGGGAACCATTAGAGATACTTAGGCTTTAGGCCATGTAAGAAAGAACTTGAGTCACATTCATAGGAAGTCTGTCAGGCATGTCTAGTAATCCAAATTAAATGGGAATAGGTCATGTTTTTCACAGAACAAAAGTAAAAGAAACAGAGGTATTCATTCCTTGTGTGCTACATGATCTCTGGAGGTTGTGGTAGCTAGAATTCCAGTTCCCAAGTGCACAGCCTCCTTTGTTCCAACAGCAGCAGCCATCTTTGGCCATCACATCAGCCAAGCTGGAGGAGCCAGTAGAGAAATGGTGATTCTGAGAAAGTTGCTGTGAATAATGCCACCAAGGAAGGTGAGCTAAGGCCCAGTGCTAAAGGACCCTCTGGTCTCTAGTTATATACATAGATAAGAATCTGTACAGATGCTGCAGTTACAAGGGATTAAAGGAAGTAAAGTATAGGCAGAGACAAGAGGCCTACAGCTGGCTGAGTGACGATTTTCCCAGACCAGGAAAGCAAACAGTCATCACTGGGCTTCCAGAGCAGAAAGAATGAGAGTGCCACAGAGTAAAACTCTCCTTATGACCCCCCATACACATTGGAGATTCCCACAGAGAATTATTTAGGCAAAAACATCGAGTGAAAACTGAGCTCTTCCTAATCAAAAGAATAAAATATTTGAATCTCATCTGTTCTTGATGTATTCTTAAAAATATAAGCCTTGGGGTGTACCAATCATATTTCTTCTCCAAATTATCTTTCATAAGCATGAATCACTTTTATTACATTAATCAATAAAAAGTAAAAAGAAATAGTCATGGTTGCTGTACTCTTATTTTTTATTAATGTTTCTACAAGATTTGCTGACATCTTATTTCAACTAGTAGTTGGCAAATATTCCATTTCACTGACTGGAAAACTGACTACTATAGAGTAGTAAAGCATTAAACCCTATGCATTATTGTTCCCTAAACATAAATTCTATTATTTAACATGAACAAGTAATTTTCAGAATATAACTTTTGCTTCATCCCTAATTATAAAATGGTGAGGTTATGTTAATTTACATAAGGCTAATTATTCATATGTTGGAAATCCCATCTGGCATTGTTTTCATAAAGATGTAGCTTTATAATTTTCTTTCATTCTTTTTCTTTTCTTTGTTGCTGCTTTGTTTTGTAACAAATCTTACCTGTACCTTTATCTTGGGACATCTATCAGATGAAATGTTCCCTGTATTCCTTAACTAGGAGCACTCTTTTTCAATGAATACTTTTGTGATAACTCTGAGTGACATCTTCTAGAAGAAATAAAGTCACAGATTCTAGTATTAATTGAGAGTTTATATTAGTGCTATACATCCATTTTGTTTAAATTTGTGTTAATAACATTATTAGTAAATGTTCTCAAAATTTCAACATTTTTGTTTTCAGTTGACTTACCCATTTTCCTTCCAAGTCCTATGTATGGATAAGCACAAAGGAAAACAAATCACACACATCAGATCCTAAGCTGTTATTTAGTATTACGGTAGTTCTAGAGAATAAAGTATATTTTTACAAGTGTTTCTTTTCCCTTCATCTTTTTATTTTTTAATGTATTCCCACCAACTGTCAGTAATTACTCTTGTAGGAAGAATCAGAGAAAAAAAATGTGCTATTAGGAACCAAAGGGTAAGAAACAATTTTAAGAAAAATACCTCAATGCATGTGGTTTCTTATTGAGTTATAGCTTTCCCAGATGATTAATTCTATTGGCCAAGTTCTCAAACATAAGCCTGACCAAATAAACATTACTGCTCAAGCATCTGGCTCAGAGAAACATACATATGCTCTTATGCCGACTCTAATTACATGTTGATCACATGTACAGTCTTCATGTAATAAGCCTGGAATACATGCCAAGACAGAAAGAGCCAACAGCTAGCATGGAAGGGTGAATTGGCAACAGTTGGAGAAGAAAAGGAACTATTCAGTGGAATCTTCTCTGCTTCTTCACATGGAGAATAGTCGGTGTGACCAGTATGACAAGAAAAATCAAAGCCGAAGAAGCTTTCCAAGTTTGGCAAGTCTTGGCAAGTCACTTAATTCAATTACTGTCTACTTCCATGGAAGGAAAACTTCAACTCTGAAGAAGTCATGGAGCTCAGTTAAAATTTCACAATTGGTAAGTGGGAAAGCCAAAAGATTCTGCTTCTATTGAAGTTCTACTGTTGTCTTAACTTCTTTGCAAAGAGGATTGAAATGGATCCAATTTGTTCAGGTTCCACATGGAGATAAATGGCAATATTTAGGGAGGAGGGGGAGATTTCTAGACAACAACTATCTGGGAAACTTATTTGGACAGAAATGTTGGATGACATTAAGTATCCTACAAACAGGCAGAGCTGATGTGGGTAGGGAGCATGGGGAAGACAAGTTAAACTTACACTCATACAGAAACAAAACAGCCAAATCAGCGGGTTGACTTTCAGGAAGTGATGGGGCTGTGGCGATAGTGTAAATGTGGCCTAGAGGCAAAAGCACTTCATGTTCAGCATATCTGTGTAGAAGCTAAAGACAGTGGGCATAGGAAGTGGATTTTGTTGACAGGGTTCATTGAGGGTTGTCATGTGGCCAGAGGGACTTCACAAGCATTGTTACCTGGAACTTTTCTATTCCCCATGGGTCTTAATGCTCTGGACAGTACTTTTCACTGCAGTTTTCCATTTTTTATTCACTATCAGAGATCAATATTAGTACATTCAAACCATCAAGAAAAGATGATATTTTTACAGAACTACTTGGACATGTGAAGTCTTTCTCTCAGTTGAACTATTTCTGTCCACAACTTGTTATAATTCCAGATGATTAGGGCAGTGCCCCTTGTTAAAATTTTAGACCAATTCAAAATGAATTTCTGTCATGTAGCAGATACCTTTTAATCAATGAGGTCAGCAGAAACACCAAATTCAACATTACTCACTGAAATAGTCACCATTTTAAACCACATGACGGGATACTTTCTAAAAATGTCAGATGGGCCATAACCAGGGTGAAGATCATTAATGGCCTCACAGCCTTGAGTCTAGTTCACATCTTAACCCTCAAGGTCAAAGCTCAACTATTTCAATTAAAGTTCACTAATTCATTGAGAGGCTTAGAGTTTAACGTTCTCACCGATATAACAGCCCATTCAAGTCAGCTGAAGTAGTTTTTCCTCTACACAGTTCCCAGCTGGTATGGGGAGTGATGTGCTTCCATGTTTGCTGGCTTCTGATGTGCTTTCTTGAACTGTAACTCATTAATGATGCTGCTTCTCTAAGTTAGGAGAAAAGATGACTAGGCCATCAATTTTGTGGAAGCCATTAGAGAAGGCTTTTTCATGCTGCTGCACACTATTTAGACCCATTTAATGTGACTGCATTACCCACTATCCACAATTTCAATATATAGAAACTTAGAAAATCTAAGTTTTTTTCCTTAATTGGCAGCATATTTATTTGGTAACAAAACATTTGAATAAATATCTATTTTTTCCTTTTAATATTTTTATTGTAGAAACCCTACATGTGATTATGAGGCTATCTTACTGAGGTCATTATTTAAAATAAAATATCTGAATTTAACTGTATTGACTTTTTAAAATAGGAAAAATATATTCTGAAATAAATCTGGCTAAATATGTTTTAGAAAGTACAAATCCTGAAAGGGTATAGGAGATATGCTGGGAATAATCAACTCAAGGTTTGTTGTTGAATAAAAGTAAGGTATCTTAAAGAATAAAAGCTAAACACACTGGATCATTTGTCTTCATTAAAAATTGGAAGAAGAAAAAAAGATCCTGGGCTCACTACACTTTCAGGCTATGGACCAGAAGCTAGTTGAAGTTAATGCAAATCAAGTGGGAAGCTCTGACCTACATATGTTCATCTGAATGCATTTAAAATGCTTTTCATCTCAACAAGAACACTGGAGAAACACACTTGCCGGATGTATTTTATGTAAGGTCATGAGCTTTCAATAAATGGTTGCTTCTTAAGAATTCAATGGAAACCTCAGTCAAGGAGAAAAGCAAAAGCCAAGAAGCAACTGGGAAGCTACAACTCCCATGTATTAGTGTTGCTTTAGAAAAACAACGACCAACCTTTAAACAGCTTGAGCAAAATGTTAGGTAAATCAGGCATCTACCATATGCTAAGCCCATATTAGGAGAATTTTAACAACTAAGTTAGACATCATTATAATGAAGAAAAGACAGGGCTAATGGCAGCTGGGCACATCATTAGACACATCTAAACCAGACAAACATGGATTGGCAGTAAAGAATTTCATAATTCTTCCTTCTATAATCACAGACATTATAGGGTTGTCTCCATTAACCTTTTAGGGACAATTGTAAGGAATGGAGAATAAAAAGTAATTAACCCAATTTAAGGAATTGAGAGACCATCACATGAAAAGGGAACTAGCTAGTGAACTCCTTCAATATCTGAATTGGAAAGTGACATAAATGTCAGATGCTCTGTCTATAAACACTTTGTGCATTTCCTTTTGTCATACAAAATCCAGTGTCTTTCCTACTTTCCATAGAAGGATATTAATTTTACAACTTATAGCATTCAGATTATCTATTGTTACATTGTATGCTTTATTCATTCTTCACTAGATTTTACTATTAGGACTAAAGTAGAAAATACACATGGAAAGTAGCTGAACAATAAAAATAGCCTGGCAGGGTAGTGGCACACACCTTTAATCCCAGCAATGAGAAGGCAGAGACAGGCAAATCTCTGTGATGAATTCAAAGCCATCTGGTGTATATATTGAGTTTCATGCCAGTCAGGGCTACACAGTGAGATCCTGTTTCAAAATAATAAAAATAGAAAGTGTCTTAGACAGTGTCCTATTGCTGTGAATAGACACCATGACCAAACCAACAAGGCCATACGTACTCCAACAGGTCATATCTGCTAATCCTTCTCAAGAAGTGCTATTCCCTGATGGCATTCAAACACATGAGCCCATGAGGTCATTCTTATTCAAACTACCAGAATAAGTAAACAGTAAAATAATCATTCCTCTATTCTATAGAGAGTTAAGATTCTTATCTATATTTTCTTAAATGTTCCATTTAGATCACCGTACCCTATTTTACCCTGTCCTACAATTTTTTTGTTCTATTAACAAGTGTCTTGGGATTAATTCTATTCCAGCATGGAATGAGGAAGGTGCCTCATTTAAAAGAATAACCCTAAGGTATCCATTTTAGAAAATACCAACCTTTGTCAGGCTTTTTCCTATCAATGGACACTTTAGAATGTTTATAAATTTTACTAATGTTCCTACAAACATAAGTCTGCACATGTTAGGTGTAATTACAAAACAGATTCCTAGAAACAGGATTTCCAGTAAAAACATCAGGTGAATTCAGTGTTTTCAAAACTGTGCTTCAAGGGGAGGTGTCCCCATTCATTCCTATTAACACTGTCAAGTTCTTATACAGACACTTTGGAAATCAGTATGGTGATTTCTCAGAAAATTGGGAATTAATCTACCTCAAGACCCAGCAATGCCACTTTTGGACATATACCGTAAGGATGCACATTCATAACACAAGGATATTTGCTCAACTATGTTCATAGTAGCATTATTTGTAATATCCGGAACCTGGAAGCCACCTCGATGGCCCTTAATGGAAGAACGGATAAAGAAATTGTGGTACATTTACACAATGCAGTACTACTCAGTGGTAAAAAAAATTTCATCTTGAAATTTGTAGGCAAATAGATGAAACTAGAAAAAAAAAAGATCCTGAGTGAGGTAATCCAGACACAGAAAGATGAACATAGTATGTATTTACTCATAAGTAGATAAACCAAGGATAACCAGCCTGTAGTCCACAACCCCAGAGAAGCTAGATAATAAGGAGAACCCTAAAAGAAACATACATGGATCCCCCTGGGACAGGGAAATAGACAAGATCTCCTGAGTAAATCTGAAGCTTGGGAGTAAGGGGAAGGGGAAGAGGGGAGGGAGAGGAGAACTTGAGGGAATGGGATGATCCAGTTGGGAGAAGGACAGAGAGGGAGAGTGAGGAAAGAGATATATTGATAGAGAGAGGTATTATAGGGTTGGTGAGAAACCTAGCACTAGGGGAATTTCTCAGGAATCCACAAGAATGACCCCAGCTAAAGACTCTAAGCAATAGAGGAGAGGGTGCCTGAACTGGCCTTCCCCTGTAGTCAGATTGATGACTACTTAATTTTCATCACAGAGCCTTTATCCAGTAACTGATGAAAGCAGGTGCAGATATCTACAGCTAAGCACTGGGCCAAGCTCCTGGAATCCAGTAGAAGAGAGTAAAAGAGGGAGAAGCAATAATATGAGCAAAGTGGTCAAGACCATGATGGGGAAACCCACAGAAACAATTGATCCTAGCTAATGGGAGCTCACTGACTCCAGACTGACAGCTGGGGAACCAGCATAGGACAGAACTAGACCCTCTAATTGTGAGTGTCAGTTGTGTGGCTTGAGCAGTTTATGGGACCACTGGCAGTTGGACCAGGATTTATCCCTAGTGCATGAATCGACTTTTTGGAGCCCATACTCTATGAAGGGATACCTTGTTCAACCTAGATATGGGGGTGGGGGAGGGCCTTGGTCCTGCCCCACTGTGGTGATGGGACAAACGTTGTTGACTCATCATGGGAGGCTTCACTATCTTTGACAAATGGATGGGGGTGGAGTGAAGGTGGAGAGAAGGTGGGAGGAGCCTGAGGAGGGGATGGATGGAGGGGGAACTGATATTGGCATGTAAAATAAAAGAAAAGATTGTTTTAAAAAGTTAGGTTAAAAATATTGATTTAAATCTTTAAAAATCAATGTCAAGTTCTTTATGACTTCATTAGTGACGTGTAATACCATTGTTTTTTTGCCAATCAGAAAGTAAAATATTTCACAATTGATTTAAATTTTTAAAGATCATTCATGTCTTTTTTTCTTTCATCCTGATGGATTTATTTAGTCTTCACATATTGATTTATCATTCCTATTTAAATAACAAGCCACTCACTAACCAAAAGACATTGACATGATAATATATGTGGGCAATATTTTTGTTCTCTCCTCTCACCCCCTTCCACTTTTCTTTTTAACATGACAGTATTCGGCTTGACTTTCAGGTAGTAAAAAGTGTATTGAATTTCCCCCATCCAGTCTTTAACTGCTTGTTACAAATTGCTGAGTAACTTTTGCAAAGAAATAAATGACCAATGACTTTTATTTTAGTTTCTGATATTATAATATAATTACGTTTCTCTCTTCCCTTCTTTCCTCTAAACATCCTCATCCCCCTCTTGTTCTTTTCAAGTACATGGATATATATTATTCCTAAATTTAACCTGCTCTGTCCACATAATCTTACTTTGTACATAGGTTTTAAGGGCTGATGGTTTGGCACTGGACAATAATTTGGAGTGCTCTTCCCTGGGGAATATCAGCTCCCCCACTCCCAACTTTTCTCATCTGCCTATAGTTCCCTGTGTAGGGTTGAGGCCTCTTGAATTTTTCCCTGACCACATAATTTTAAATACCATAGATATGTTAAACTTTTAGTTCTTTTTTCAAAACTAATTTGAAATTTGTTTTGCTTCTTATTTTTAAAAAACTGGGTCGCTATGTTTTTTACATCACTATCTAAAGAAACATTAGGTTTTTATTTGAGGATTGCCAATATCAGATTCAGCAATAAGCAATTTGTTTCTAAGGCAGTATTAAATACAAGAGACATTTTAATCTAAAAAGCCCTCACAGATTGCAGTTTGTTCCATTCTGGAAATCTAGATGGCCTGGAAAGTTCTAAATCACGAGGCAACAAATCCTATTAAAAGGTTGACTTTCACCGAGTATCTAAAAGTTGTCTTGCTGCTTCCCGTGAGCCTCTGTCAATCTGCTGGGACTGGATAGCCCAGAGTTATCAGGCTTTCCCTATGGTGAAGACTGCACAGGAACAACTCCAGCCTGTATTGAAATGTATCTTTCACAAAGGAACTAAATAGAACACAAGGGTGCTAAAACAATAATATAATGAAATTTAAATACCAAGAGAAAATATAACTTGAGCCAAGGAAATGCCAAGAGCTGGTACATCATTAGTGAAGACACATGTAAGCTTTAGCTACCATTTGAGAAATGTTACATGGATTCATGTCTGTAAGAGCACATATCTGGCATAGGCCACTCTTCAGGTTCACTGTTTCCTATATCATTTCCTTTACCATAAATATTTGCTGTATAAAATAAGACTTTCACACAGATTGAAAAGCAAACTTATAGTTTCCACTTCTGTTCTCTCCCACTGCCCATGTCCACCATTTCATGTGCTTCCTATCCCCATTGTCCAGTGTGAACTGCTGGATAAATAGAGCTTATTGTTATTGATTACTTGTACTTGAACTAAACACCCTGTGACAGACTGGATCTAAAGAACCATCACATCAATAAAAGCTTCTAAAGTTCACCAGAGTGCCATGAGGAAAAAGATCTGAATCAACCCATCTTTGAGTCTAAAGAAATCTTTCTCAGGGTTTCCTGGTTTTAGAAAGGTAAAATATAAGTGCTAGTAGACTTTCCCTGCAGCAAGTGGGATACTCCGCACACTGCCATTAATAAGCACAATGAGGAAGACAAAACAAGAAGACTCATTCCTCTGTATTTGGCTATTGCACCTAAATTTTTCAAAATATGTGAGTTGCTCCAGCACAAATTTAAAAGCCTTATGTCACTGTTATCACCATGACTCAAAGGAGCTACCATAACTTACACTGATTTCTGTCTGCTCTCTTTGAACCTCTGTGTATCCGTGATTGTATGCATTCACATGTCCACACACACACACACACACACATGTAAATTCACATTCAATCCAGAAATAGATTTCCATTGTATTTGATTCCATTGTAGAATCAAAACCCAGAATTTATAATGATAACCGCTATTATATCCTGAGGAACTATTGAAGGACATCGTGATGGCTAAGGTCCATGAGCGAGTGGTATTTAAATTCATAATGGGAGTTTGCAAATGGAGTCTGTAAAGATTGGGAATCACAAATTCTCAGCTTTGTGTGCCATAAAGTCTATACCAACAATTCTGCCTCCATAATGCATAACTTGTGAGAGATAATGTAGCAAATAAGCATAAGCATGGCTATGTTTTCCTGAAACTTCATTTACAATATCAAGCAACACCAAATTTGCTAACTTGAAGTAATTTCATAACTAAAATAACAATAATAATGATTACAGTACCATTGTGCTGATTATATGGTTACCATGTGCCAGGTAATATCCTAGTATCCTTTCCATTTTTAAAACATTTGACATTCTCATACACAATGAGTAATGCACCATAATAAGTCCTATTTTACAAATGATGGAAATGAGCCAGGAAGTCTATCCTGTTCATAGTCATACAGATAATGAGAAAAAAGAAGAAATTATACCCAAGTAATTTGTCTCCCAAGACTGAGTACTTTGATCATTATATTGTATTGCCTGTTGTGGAAAGGGCCTGCAACATCTTGCTCTAGAACATGCTAACAGAGACAAGGCTTTGCTGTACACTGATGTAACTAATATGTCCAATTGGCTCCTATTTCCTCAGATATTTCTATGTATAGGCCTGACAACACTGAACTCAAGGGGTGCTGATAGTTAGTGCCAATTACAAACTCAACAGAATCTAGAATCACCTTGGAGATGAACTTCTGAGCATGTCTGTGATGAACTGCATTAGCTGTATTTCTATTGCTGTAAAGGCACCATGGCCAACACAACTTATAGGAGAAATAGGCTAGTAAGAATTGTTTCAGAGTCTGTGGTCATAATAGTAGGAAGCATGGCAGCAGGCAAACAATCAAGCAGGCATCACAGTGGAGCAGTAGCTGATAGCTCATATCTTGAAACAAAAACCACTGGGGGCAGAGACAGCCAGAGAGAGAGGGAGAGAGAGGGGGGCTTTTGAAACATAAAAGCCCATTTACTCCCCAAGACATACCTTTTCTGACTGGTAATACCTTCTGATCTTCTTCAAACAGTTCCACCAACTATGGATCAGGAAGCATTCAAATTCAAACACATGAACCTGTGGGGAGCTTTCTCATTTACAGCACCATAGTGGTTTCTCTTATCTTTGAGACTATAATATAATTATATAACTTCTTCATTTCCTTTTCTCACTCTGAAACCTCTCACATAACCCTCCTTTTTATTAATTGTTCTTACATGCATATTTGTGCATGTATATACATATACATTCCTAAATATAACCTACTCAGTCTGTAAAATTCTACATTTTTGTACATTTTGGGGACTGACTATTTGTTATTGCTATCCCTTCTCTTGCTCTCAGTTTTCCTTAGTTGTCTGTAGTTCTTTGTGTAGGTTTGAGGCCTCTGGATCTTCCCCCATACACTTTGGCATGTCTACTGGTATTGTCCTTGCTCAGCTGGTATTTAGGAAGTCATTTTGGCGAAATTTTATGATATAGATTCTGACATGCCTAGGAGACAGACTCACAGCAAAGTCCATGATTGTCTAGCTCTTGTAATCTTTCTGTTATTTCTTCCAAAATATTCCCTGAGCCTTACATGTGAGAATTGTTTTGTAGAAGTATTCACTAGGACTAAGCTCCGCAATGCTGGATTTTAATTGGCTGTGGATTTCTCTTATGTTTTCTGTCTGTTGAAAAGAGGAAAATCCTCAGTGAGGAGTAAGGAATACTGTTATCTGTGAGTATAAAGATAAATATTTAGAGTGTATATAAAGTTTAGTAAAGCAGCAGTTGTAGGTTCTCATCCAACATCCATGACTCTACTAGCCCTGAGTAGTTCCATAAGTTTCCAGGGCTAAGCATAATATACCCCTTGTTGAGCAGATTTTAAGTCTAATTAGATAACTACTCCCACAAACCTAATCCTTCAATATAGTCTCTAGTGCAGCAACAGAATACCACTTGCAGTTTCCGATCCCCCTCCCTCCATTCAAAGCTATATCCTAGTCCCCAACTCAAGCAGGTACCTCTTGTCAACCACATGCTATGTCTGTCAGAAAACAAACTAGGATACTTGCATACCTTCTCCTCTCTCTCTCTCTCTCTCTCTCTCTCTCTCTCTCTCTCTCTCTCTCTCTCTCTCTCTCGTGTGTGTGTGTGTGTGTGTGTCCGTGTGTCCGTGTGTCCGTGTGTGTCCCTAGACCCAATTCCTAATATGTGTCCCTAGTACCACAACAGATCACCATCTGCAGCTTCTCTCTCCCCCTGTCCATAACTCCTATGGATCCAACAGACCATTCCCTCCTAACCACCATCACCCGGCTATTCATTGCATCCCAGCCTCCAACGCCAGCAAGTACTCCCTGTGAAGATACCAATTGAGCAGGCCAATCTGAAACTCCGGAGAAGAAACAGAAATCAAGGAATGAAACACATATTCAACAAAGACAAACCCAGAAATCAGCACCCAAACATATAATCATCACAAACCTAAATGCCTAGCACCAGCACAAGAACATAATCAATAACGGCCATAGCAATATGTCTCCACTAGAGCACAGCTTTCCTGTGACGGCAGGCTGTGAAATTCCAACATAGCTGAAGCACAAGGAAAAGACCTTAAAACCAACTATATGAAGATGATAGAGGTCTTTAAAAATGAGATGAATAAAATTCATGTAAAAACATAGAAAAACACAAACAATTGGAAAAATGAATGCTTGACTTTTAAGAATCTGGAAAAACACACAAAAATGAGAAGATATAAATTAATCCCTTTAAAACAACAAGAATATACAAATAGTTGTAGGGAATTAATGACACCATTTAAGACCTGAAAATAGAAGTAGAAGCATTAGCAAAAAACAAAAAACCAAAACCAAAATCAAAATCAAAACAAAACAAAAAAACCTGGAAATTTGGGAAATGAATCATTTAGGAATTGGAACAGGAACTACAGAAGCAAGCTTCACCAACAGTGTATAAGAGATAAAAGAAAGAATTTAATGAATTGAAGATATGATATAAAAATGGATACATTGGTCAATGAAAATAATAAACCTAAAAATTTTCTGACACAAAACATCCAGAAAATCTGTCACATTAAGAAAATACCAAATCTACAAATAACAGGAATAGAGGAAGGAGAAGAATTCCAAGTCAAAGACCCAGAACCTATTTTCAACAAAATCATAGAAGAAAATTTCCCTAACCTAATTAAAGAGATGGCTATACAGATACAAAAACCATAAAGAACAGCAAATGGATTAGAACCAAAAAGAAAGTTTTCAATCATTGTATACACCTACACCCCCAAATCAGTAACCCTACTATATACAAATGGCAAACGGATTAGTGAGGCAGATTTGTTATGGTTTTTTTTTTTTTTTTTTTGAGAATTCTCCACACTGATTTCTGTAGTGGCTGTATCATTACAACCCTGCAAAGAGTGAATGAAGGTTCCCATTTTTTTCCCAAACACCTGCTCCAGCATGTGTTTTCAGTTGTTTTCTTGATTGTTGTCATTTTTACTGTGGTAAAATGAAATCTCAAATTTGTTTTGATTTGGTATTTTTTTAGCAATGTTTTCTTCTTTTGAAATCTTTCTATATCTCTATTCAGTTCCCAGGCCCATTTTTTTAAATGGGCCAATTGTCTTGTTGACTCTGTTTTTCACATATATATATATATATATATATATATGTATAATATATATTATATATATATATATATATTATATGAACAGATTTTTCTGTTCCTGTGAAGAATCAGATGGGGATTATTATTCCAATTGCATATATAATAATATAATATATATATTAATATATATTAATTCCCTATCTTATGTAAAATATGTGTAGATGTCAAAGATTCTCTCCTTTATATGGGCTTTCTCCATACCCAGTTGATGGTTTCTTTAGCTAAGAAGGAGATTTTTAGTTTCTTGGAGTATCATTTATCAATTGTTTCTCTTAATTCTTGGTCAGGAAGTACTTTCCTATCCATATATCATACAGGATTCTGCCTATGCTTTCTTCTAGTAGTTTTATGGTTTATATTTTCATGTTTAAGTCTTTGATTCATTTGGAGTGAGTGTTTTTGTAAAGTGATAGGGGAGTAATTTTATTCTTCTGTCTATGGACACCCAATTTTTCCAGCACCATTTATTAAAGATGCTTTCCTTCTTTAGCTTCTATGTTTGGCATCTTTTTCAAATATCAGGAGGCTAAAATTATATGTACACTTGTGTCTACAATTTTCTTCCATTGTCTACATGGCTAATTTTGTCTCAGTACTATATTGTTTTATTATTATGCCTCTGTAATAGATCTTAAAATCTGGAAGAGTAATCCCTCCAGCATTATTCTTTAGCCTCAGGATATTTGGGATATCCAGGGTCTTATGAATTTTAGGACAGGTTTTTCTTTTCCTGTGAAGAATCAGATGGGGATTTTGATTCCAATTGCATTCAATCAATTCAATAAATAGCATTTGGTAAAATGGTTATTTTCACAATATTAATTCTATCAATCCATGAACATGGGATGTCTTGTCATTTTTTAGTGTCTTTAACTGTTTCTTCAGAAGTTGAAATTTTCATGACAGAGGTTCTTTTCTTCCTTAATTATGTACATTTTATTTTCTTTGAGGCTACTGTGAATTGCATGATATCCTTCTATGTTTGTTGTTATTATATAGAAAACCTACTGATTTGTCCACATTGAGTCTGTTTTCTTCCACATTGCTGAATTTGTTTATCATTTCTAGAAGTTTTCTCATAGGATTTTGTGATCTCTAATGCCGTGTCATATAGTCTGCAAACAGGGATAGTTTGACTTCTTTCTCTGTTCCTATCTCCTTTATTTTCTTCTCTTGCCTTATTGCTCCAGCTAGTACTTTGAGCACAATACTAAAAAGAAATAGGCATAGTGGATATCTCTGCCTCATTCCTGACTGAATTTCATCAAGCTCTTCTTTACTATGGGTTTCTCATATATAACTTTTATTATGCTGAGGGATGTTCCCTTTATCCGTACATTCTCTAGGGTTTTATCATGAATGAATATTGTAGGGTTTTGTCAAGGGCTTTTCCTGCATTTATTGAGATAATCATGTGATTTTTGTCTTTAACTCCACTTAAATGGTTTAGTATATTTATTGACTTGAGTAGATTGAACCATCCCTACATTTCAGAGATAAAGCCAAGTTCATGGGTATGATCTTTTTTATGTATGTGAGTATTATGCTTGCAAGTATTTTATTGAGCAGTTTTGAGTCTCTGTTCATCAGGGATATTTGTTATGATACCTTATTTGCACTCTAACAAATAAAGCTTGCCTGAAGATCAGAGGGCAGACCTAGCCACGAGTTAACCATAAAGGTCTAAAGGTCTATAGAGACTGACAGTAAGTGATATGTCTGGGTAGAGAGGTGAAATGACAAAACAGGGAAGAGACAGGAGCTTTCTCTCTTTTTAGTTTGGAAATTGGCAAGGTAAGGTGTGGCTGTGGCTTGATTTTTTGTTTCTCTCATCTTTCAACATTTACCCCTGCATCTGGCTCTAATTGGTCTTATTATAAAGACAAATTAGAACTCATGCAACAGATATTGACCTGTAGTTTTATTCTGTCTTTACACAGTATTTCATTATAATATTCTAGATGCCTTATTTGTCTGTTGAAATGGATACCCCTGTGCATTTCTTTTGATTAGCTGAGACAAGTGTCTGCCAATCTTGTTTATATCCTCAAAGTACTTAAGCTTTGATTCATTGATTAGTTGCATTTTTCTTTGTTTCTACTTCATTGATTTCTGCTCTGATTTTTATTATTTCTTACTGTTGACTGAAATTGGATTTAGCTTTTTCTCATATTTCCAACATTTTGAGTTGCATAATTAAGCTATTTATTTGTGGTCTTTCTGATTTTCTTAATGCAGGTAGTTTAGAACTATACATTTCTTTTGTAAGACGAATTTCTCAAGGCATTCCAGAAATTCTGCTGTATTATGTTTTCATTTTAATTTATTTCCAGGAATTTTTTATGTCTTTCTTGATTTCTTCTTTGGTCCATTCATCAGTTGGTAATTAGTTGTTTAATCTCCACAAGTTTGTATATTTACTAGAGATTTGTTTGCTGACAATTTTAAGTTTTATTGCATTATGGTTTAATATGATATAAGAGGTGCTTCCAAACTTTTTTAATTTTAAAGTGTGTGTGTGTGTGTGTGTGTGTGTGTGTGTGTGTGTGTGTGTGTGTGCATGTGTGAGCATGGGCGTGTGTCTTACATGGTGTATAGTTTAGAAAATCTTTTGACTGAGTGCTGCTGTATTCTTTGGGGGTTTTGGTAGAATATTTGTAAATATTTGTGAACTTCACTTGATGTGTGGTATCATTAATGTTGATACTCTGATTTACTTTTCATGGATATTATATCTTTTGGAGAATATGGAATATTGAAATTACATACTATTACTGAATTGACTTTAATAAATGTCTTTAAATCCATTAATAATATTTTATATACTTGGGTTCACCAGATTTTGTACATTCATGTTTAGAATAGGAATATGTATGGTTAACTCTTCACTTTGTTGGAATTAAGTGTCATACTTTATCTCTTCTGTTCACTTATAGTTTGTAGACTATTTCTTAGATATTAGTATAGACATATCTGCTTATTTCTTTGTCCCATTTGATTGGAGTATTTTGTCCAACCTTTTATTGTAAGGCTCCATCTATCTTTAAAGCTAAAATGAATTTATTATAGAAAACAGATAGATGGATTTTGTTTCTTGGCCTATTCAATAGGCATATGTATTTTGATTGGAGAATTTTGATGTCATTAATCGTTGAAGTTATCATTGAAATGTCTTACATGTGCCCATCCTCTTTTGATTTTTGGTCATTCTGTGTTCTTGGTGGTACTTTGAATTTCTTTCCATAGTCTCTCTGCTAAGTTCATTCCCCTCTTCAACTCAAGTACTGCTTCCTGTATTTTGTTTATGATTGCTATACTACTGTAAAATTTTAGGTTGTTAATATCATGGAAATTTTTCCTTTCTGCTTAAATTATGGTGGATCTTTTTACTGAGTATATTAGTCTTGGCAGCCTATCATAGTCTTTTTTAATTTTTTTATTTTAATTAGACAGAAGATTATTTTACATGTCAATCCCAAGTCCCTCTCCCTCCCCTCCTCCACTGCCCTTCCAACTAACACCCTACCTATCCCATAATCTTTCAGCTCCCCAGGGAGGGTGAGGCATTCCATAGGGGGTCTTAAAAGTCTGTCATATTCTTTGGGCTAGGCCCTAGGACAACCCCCTTGTATCTAGGCTCAGGGAGTATCCCTCCATGTGGGATGGGTTCCCAAAGTCCATTCCTATGCTAAGGATAATACTGATATACTACAAGCAGCCCCATAGATTTCCAAGGTCTCCTCACTGACACCCACATTCAGGGGGTCTGGATCAGTCCCATGCTGGTTTCCCAGCTATCAGTCTGGGGACCAAGAGCTCTTCCTTGTTCAGGTCAGCTGTTTCTGTGGGTTTCACCAGCCTGCTGTGGACCCATATGCTCATCAGTCCTCCTTCTCTGCAACTGGATTTCAGTTCAGTTCAAGGTATAGCTATGGGTGTCTGCTTCTACTTCCATCAGCTGCTGGATGAAGGCTATACTATGGCATATGAATTAGTCATCAATCTCATTATCAGAAGAGGGCATTTAAGGTAGCCTCTTCCTTGTTGCTTAGATTTTTAGTTGGTGTCATCTTTGTAGCTCTCCAGACATTTCCCTAGTGCCCGAATTCTCTTTAAACCTATAATGTCTCCCTTTATTATAGTATGTCTTATTTTCCTCCCTTCTGTTCTTCCCCCAACTCAACTTCCCTGTCCCATCATGTTTTCCTTACCCCTCCTCTTCTCCACTTCTATTCTCCTAGTTCCCTCTCCACTTCCCCCATGCTCCCAGGAGATATTGTCTCTCTACCCTTCTTCAGGGGACCATGTATGTCACTCTTAGGGTCTTCCTTGTTTACTAGGTTCTCTGAAAGTGTGGATTGTAGGCTGGTAATCCTTTACCCTATGTCTAAAATCCACATATGAGTGAGTACAAGCCACATTTGTCCTCCTCTTGTGACTGGGTTCCCTCGCTCAGAGTGGTTTCCTCTAGTTCCATCCATTCCATTAATCCCCACCCCCCGCTGTGTAGTACTCCATTGTGTAAATGGACCACATTTTCTGTATCCATTCTTCAGTTGAGGGGCATCTGAGTCCTGAAAACAGCTTGGTATTGGCACAAAAATAGACAGGTAGACCAATGGAATAGAGTTGAAAACCCTGATATTAACACCTACCAACACCTGATCTTTGACAAAGAAGCTAAAGCTATGCAATGTAATAAAGAAAACATCTTCAACAAATGGTGCTGGCATAACTGGATGCTGGCATGTAGAAGACTGCAGATAGATCACATGCACAAAACTTAAGTCCAAATGGATCAAAGACCTCAACATAAATCCAGGCACACTGAACTTATTAAAAGAGAAAGTAGGAAATACCCTTGAACAAATTGGTACAGGAGACAGCTTCATGAATATAACACGAGTAGCACAGACACTGAGATCAACAATTAATAAATGGGACCTCCTGAAACTGAGAAGCTTCTGTAAGGCAAAGGACACAGTCAAGAAGACAAAAATGTCAGCCCACGGATTGGGAAAAGATATTCCCAAATCTACATCTGAGAGAGGGCTGATCTCCAAATTTTACAAAGAACTCAAGAAGCTAGTCTCCAAAACACCAAACAATCCAATTAAAACTAAATAGACAATTCTCAATAGAGGAATCTAAAATGGCTAAAAGACACTTAAGAAAGTGTTCAACATCCTTAGCCATCAGGTAAATGCAAATCAAAACACCTCTGAGATACCCTCTTACACCTGTCAGAATGACTAAAATAAAAAACACCAATGACAGTTTATGCTGGAGAGCATGTGGAGAAAGGGGAACACTCCTGCACTGCTGGTGGGAGTGCCAACTTGTACAGCCACTTTGGAAATCAGTATGGAGACTCCTCAAGAAAATGGGAATCAGTCTACCACAAGATCCAGCAATTCCACTCTTAGGCATATATCCAAAAGAAGCACATTCATACAACAAGGACATCTGTTCAACCATGTTCATTGCAGCAGTATTTGTAATAGCCAGGACCTGGAAACAACCTAGATGCCTATCACAGTCTTTAAGCCTTGGAGTGAATTGCTCCAACTCTTCTGGCTTTCAAAGTTTTCATTCAGAAATCATCTGTTATTCTGATATATTTTCCTTTTATGCCAATTTAGTCTTTTCCTCTTGCAGCTTCAATACACTTCCCTTGTTTTGTGTATTTTGTGTTTTAACTATGATAAGACATCAGAATTTTCTTTTCTACTTGGTATTCTGTGTGCTTCTGTGTGTATCGATGTGTCTTTTCTTAGTTTAAGGAAGTTTTCTTCTATAATCTTGTTGAAGTTCTGCTCTATGCCACCAATTTGGGCTTCTTCTCCCTCTATGCCTATAATGCAAAAGTTTGCTTTTTTCATGTTGTTTCACATTTCCTGTATGTACCTTTCCTGTATTTAATTAAAATGTTTCATAGTCTTTGTTTAGTCTAGATCATCTGCTTTATCTCATCTCGATATTGCATCTTCTGCTTGATTTATTCGGCTTATAAGGCTTTCCTCTGAGTTTCCTAGTTGAATTAATGGGTTTGTTTATTCCATCTCCATTTCTGCTTTAGTTGTCTTTGATGTTTCCACTTACATCAACCTTATGTTTTTATTTTCTTGTACATCAATCGGGTCTTTGTTCTCCTTAAGTTCTTTCTCTTTAATTTCAATGAGCTATTTCTTTGTGTCTTTTTATGCTCCTTGAATATTTGATGAAGTCTATGATTCCTGTTGTAAATTCTGTGGCCTCTGGTTTATGTAATAAGCACTCATTATCAAATATTTCTTGGGGACTTCTAGATTTTAAAGAGAAGATACTAACTTGATATTTTATGTAGTTGATATTTTTTTCCATGAGATCCAGGAAGGTGAATTTCTTTTGCTAGTTCAAAGTCTAATATGGATTAAAGCAGTGTGGGAAAGAAAAGTAGATTCAGAGGCAATTTGGGTTAGAGATCAGAAATTGTTTGTATGGAATGAAGTCAGACAGATGGGACTGGGCTGGTATATAGAATGGGCCTCCTGGCCCAACCCTGAAGTGTGGAGGTAGAGCTGGATGAGTGGAAATGTTTAATATGATGTGGAAGAGCCTGTGTGTTGGGAAATAAATAGGGTAGGCCCTAGAAAATGTTTAGATATCAGTTGTAGCCCAGGCATGGAGGGCTAGGGTACTAAATGTGGGATCCATAATAGATCTTTGGGGTTGGTGAGAAATCATGGGTATAAGGAAGTCATGGAGACTCACCGGTTTAAACACTAGAAGAAGAGGCAAAAGGTCTACCTGGGTAGAGATGTTTGCAGCAGCACAGAAGATACCTGTAACTGGTGGGAGGTGGAAGAAGTTCTTACAGAAACCTAGATTTGGGACCTGGTTAGATATGGTGGTTTGAGACAAAGGCCTGGATAGGGAAGCCAGAGAGAGTCACCATCATAGAGTCTGGAGGAAGAAATGAGAATTCTGGATGAAGGGTTATCTTGACTGCATTAATTGAGGTGAAAAGACCCACCCACTGTGTGATGTACCAGTTGGCAGCTGAGATCTGAAAATATGAGTGGCGAAATGAGTTAAGCAGCTGCATGCATTCGGTACTCATTACTTCTTTAATGTGGTTATATTTTAACCATTTGCTTAAATCTCTTGCTACCTTGACTTCTCCAACATGATGGACTGCATCCCTGAATTGTTAGCCATAATAAACCATTCCTCCTTAAGCTGCTTTTTTCAGAGTGACAAGGAATGATAATAAGACATTGGTCTCAATTTACAAATAGATTTGGCCCCTTCCTATTAATGGAGCACTGCTCTCTTTCTCTACATTCCATTTCATTAGCTTTCCTCCTTTCAGCTGATGGTCTCATTTCATTTATTTCCTTATGTGTTTGTATCTGGTATTCCCTCTGACTGGATTGTGCTACCCTTCTTCCTTGGTATATTCATTTCTGATCCGTCTTTCCAATCTTAGTTTACTAAGCCTATCCTGTACTTTCATATGATTTTTTTCATATGTCATGTATCATTTAAAATTGTTTAATAAATTTCATTAAAATTAGAAACAATCTTATTTCACATATCAATTTCAGTTCCCTCTCCCTCCCGTCTTCCCATGCCCCCCACAACTGACCCTTTTATAGTTGGATCATCTGGGGAAAAATTCATACATTAAAATGACAGTTTCTAAACTTTTTTACTGTTGGAATTTCAAAATGGGTTCTTTGTTGGGAGTACAGTGAAGGAATGTATGGAGTGTGACATTTTGCAGCATCTCTGACCTCCACTAACCTCTACCACAAGTGATCAGAAGCACTTCTCTTGAGCCGTGACAATTTGAACACATACCCAGGAGCAGTATATGCTCTGTGTGGGGAGAAGGCCTATACTATTTGAGAGCCACTGTCCAAGACTGACATTCTTATAAGGAGACATACAATACTGGCTGTTTTTCATCTGCTCATCTCTATCATCTGTATTTCTCCATTTTCTCTGTGCATCACGAGGCTAGCTCACGTTACATCTATAGGCTCCTTTGTCTCACAGGTTAAATCGAGTACAGCCTTTGAGAGAAATCCTGAGAAGATTCAAGGACAAAGAGGAAGTAGGATAGAGGTATTTATGTTGTCATTCACTGGGTCATCATAGTGTGACTGCAAAATTGAATGAAATGTCACAGCCCTGCCTTCATTTATTTTCTATTGCTGTTACTAAACACTCATGAGAAATACAAGGTAAGAGAGAAAGGATTTATTTTAGCATGCAGTTCTAGGTTACAGTCCATAGTGGTGGGGAATTCAAGGTATCAGGGGCCTTGACGGAGCTGATACTACCTTCCCAATCATAGGAGAACAGTAATAAAGGCGTGTATGCTACTATTTAGCTCACTTTCTCCACTTCACAGCATCGATCCCAATCACAAGTACCAAATCACACACAGATATTATCATCCTGTATCCACATACTTTTTACAACATTCATGGAATATTTTTTGTTTTGAGGTTGCTTTCAACCTATTAGTTGTTTACAGAAAGTGATTGCCACAATCACACATATACATACATTATTATGGGTCAAGGGCATAGAAGAATACATAGTCAAGATTAAAGCTATGCATTTAGCTTGTGTTGTAAAATCTGTTTAGATAGGGGAAAGCAAGGCTTAGTAAGGTTGGTTACATGCTTTCTTAAAGGCAATTTAAACTTAATGAAACTTAGTATATATTAAGATAACAAGAGTGAGTACAAAAATTTTAAATTATCTCAAGATGTATTATTAACTTGATTGTAAGGCTTGACAAATTTTGAATCTATTTTAAGACAAAAGGTAATTTCAGGAAAAGGTATTACCACAATGAACCATCTCTCTAGCCCATCAGCCAGCTTTTTCACATAGCTTGTTATCATCTCCATAGGGATGGCGCTATCCAAAGTGGGATGGACCTTCCAATATCAGTTACCAATCAATACAATCTGTCAGAAACATGTCCACAGGCCACTCTGATCTAGGCAGTTCCTCATTCAAAGTTAGCATTTCATATAAGTTTAGCATGTATCAAATTGACAATTAAAGCTAACTAGGGCTCTCCACTCTGATGGGGAATGTCCTTCTGTGTATGTTTATCTTATTGTTTAATAAAGCACTGGTTGACCAATGAGGCAACAAGTTAGGTGGAACTAGGGTTCGAGGAGGATTCTGGGATATGTCATAAAAAGAAGTCTTGTGATCCAGGCAGGAAGTGACATAACAGGCAGACTCATATTAAAACAAGGACAAGCAGGAAGTCATCCCTTTTTCTCTTGCTCTTCCTCCTGGTCTCTGCTCTGGAGTTGCCATGTGATCCGCCAGCAAGAGAGGGTGTCAGCGGAAGGCATCCTCCATAAGATAAGACTTATAAAATATATGTATTTATGATAATTAAGATTTAGTTAGCAAGTGAGAAATCCTAGGGATTGGCCAAGCAGCATTTGTACCTAATATAAGTCTCTCTGTGTTATTTGGGATCTTAACATGGCGGCGGGTAGAACTCATGTGGCTGATGGAAAGTGCCCATGGGGAAGCAGGGCTTGGGCAGCTTGCAAAGACTTATTGTTATATCACCCCATACAACTTGACAACCAATCACATCACTTTTTCAGAATTATAAATTTTAATCAAAATCATCATTGCCTAGCATATTTTTAAACTTTTTTGCCATCAGCCATGTCTAAGGCTAGTAACAATGTCTGAAAACAAACCCTGTCATCCATCATGTGTGAGGGAAAAATATTAACACATTTTACTGGACAGAGCTAACAGGCTGTTTTCTGCAGTGATGGAAAATGAAGGCTCCATAGCAGGGCTCTTTCTTCTTAGCATAAACATCATTCAAGAACTACCTATATAATTCACAAAATATACTTCTTTTTTAAATTTTCAGAAGGGAAAGTGTGCTTCATCTAAATCATATTAATTAAAAAAACTTGTAACATGTAAAATCTACTGGTGCCTTTTATTATGGTTACTGGTTTTACCTAATCTCTTTGATTTTCTTTTTTTCCTTTTTATTTGTACTTCTCTCATACAATACATCCCAACCAACCATATGAACAAGTGGTAGAGGTCAAAAGCATGATGGTGAAAACCACAGACAGCTGACCCAAGATAGTAGGAGCTCATGGACTATGGACTGACAGCTAGGAAACCTGCATGGGAATAAACTAGGCCCTCTGAATATGGTTGACAATTTTATGGCTTGATTTATTGGAAGGGTCTGACAGTGACATGAGGACCTATCCGAGGTGAATGAACTGACATTTTGGAGCTCATTCCCTATGATGGGATACCTTGTTAAGCCTTGATATAGGGGGAGGGGCTTGGTTCGTCTCAACTTGGTATACCAGACTTTGATGACTCCCCAAGGAAATCCTTACCACCTCTCAGAGGTGGATAGTTGTGGGAAGGTAGAGGTGGGGAGCAGGAGATGGAGAGGGAGGGGAAACTTGGGTTGGTTTGTAAAATGAAAAATAATTTTTTAGAAAAAAGAGAAAGGCATCACACTCAATATTAGTCACATGAAAGGATCATCTGAAAGGATTATTATAACCTAGAGCTACAGCCCTCCAAACAGTGAAGGCCAGAAAATGCAACACACGTGCTTAGCCTACATGGTAGAATGCTAGGGAGAGGCAAAGAAAGAAGACTAATTTCCAAATAAAAAAAAAATGTTTTTCTAGAAGAAAGCATACCTTTCAAGTTGTAGCCAAAGAATGGCATCTGGGGAATGGAATTTTATTTTTTTAACTAAATGCAAATATAAAATATAGATCTTTTATAACTTTATTTTAAATTATTGATGTTATCAAGGGTTCTTTAATGTGATTTTTACAAGGGATGCACAGGTTAACATATTAACTCTGTATAAATCTTTAAAATGATTGAAATGTTTATCGTACAAAATTCTGTTCTTTGCATCAATTTACAAGGTATCAGTTATATAATAGGTGTTTGTCAGCCTGTCTTAAAAGTAAAAAAAAAAAAAAACAAAAATAAAAAAAAAACACTCCAACCACATCCCAACCATAGCCTCTACCCCAAGATCCATAGTTCTTCCATTTGCCTTTAGAAAAACCAGGCCTCCCAGAGATATCGACCAAACACAGCTTAACAAGATGCTGTAAGACTAGGCATAAATTTTCATATCAAAACTTAACAAGGCAACCCAATAAGAAGAAAAGGGTCCCAAGAGCAGACCAAGCAGTAAGAGACACCCCCACTCTCATTATTAGATGTCCCACTAAAACCTCAAGCTAAACAACCTCAGCATATGTGCAGAGAAATTAGCACAGACTGCAGTTATGGTGAGCCGCACTTTGCTGATTTTTATGGGCCATGTTCTCCTGGTGCCTTCAACCCATCTGGCTCCTACGACCCTTCCCTCTTCTGCATCGTTCCCCAAGCTCTACTTCATGTTTTGCTGTGATTTCTGTATCTACTCCCATCAGCTGCCTGAGGAAGCCTTTCTGATGATGATTGGGCTAGACAACACATAGGCACGGAAAAGCATTTCCTAAATATAGCTTCAGTAACTCAGACACTGAGAGCAACAATCATTCAGTGGGAGCTCCTGAAACTGAGAAGCTTTTGTAAGGCAAAGGACACCACTATCAATAAGACAAAACAGCAGTGTACAGAATGGAAAAGGATCTTTACCAACCCTACATCAGACAGAGAACTAGTCTCCAAAATATATAAAGAACTCAAGAAACTAGACATCAAAATACCAAGTAATCCAAAGAAAAAATGGAGTACAGACATAAACATAGAATTCTCAACAGAAGAATTTCAAAAGGCCAAAAGACACTTAAGGAATTGCTCAACATCCTTGGCCATTCAGGAAATGCAAATCAAAACAGCTCTAAGATACCATCTTAACACCTGTCAGAATAGCTAAGATCAAAAACACTGATGACATCTTGTGCTAAAGAGGATGCAGAGTAAGGGGAACACTCCTCTATTGCTGCTGGGAGTGCAAATGTGTAAAGTCGCTGTGGAAATGAGTATGGCACTTTCTCAGAAAACTGAGAATCAACCTACCTCAAGGCCTGGCAATTCCACTCTTGGGGCATATAACCAAAGGAGAAATGTTCACACCACAAGGACGTTTGCTCAACTCTATTCATAGCAGTATTATTTGTAAAGCCAGAATCTGGAAACAACATAGATGCCCCTCAAGGGAAGAATGGATAAAGAGAACATGGTACATTTATACGATGGAGTATTACTCAGCTGTAAAAAACAATATCTTGAAATTTGCAGGCAAATGGATGGATCTAGATAAAAACATCCTGAGTGAGATAACCCAGACCCAGAAAGACAAACATAGTATGAACTCACTCATAAGTGGATATTGGATATAAAAGATATCATTAAGACTCATTTCATTAACCATTTTATTCCTATCATGTTTGGTTTTACAGTAGGTTTCTGGGCCAGTGAGTTTCCAGTTTCTGGTCATCTAGGCATTGTAGGTTATGGACTTCTTCAAATGGCATGTGCCTCAAGTTAGACCAGTTATTGGTTGGTCATTCTCACAAGCTCTGAGTCACCATTTCCTTAGCACATCTTACAGGCAAGACAGTTTGTGGGTAGAAGATTTTATGGCTGTTATTGTTTCTTTCCCAACACTAGAAGTCTTGCCTTGTTACAGAAAATGGTCAGATCAGGGTCCAGACCTTCCATTAACTGGAGTCCTCAAGGGGTCACCATCATAGGAACTAGCAGGTTTTTGCTACACTAGGTTTCTGAATTCCCCCCAAAATATCCCCAATTCCAGTTGTCTCTCTCCTACTCTCTTTGTTGGAGTAGTTATGGCCTTGATGGAGTGTCTCTGCAGAAGTGGACTTTGAGGTCTCCTATGCTCAAGGTATGCCCAGTGACACAGTTCACTTCCTGTTGCCTGAAGATAAGATGTGGAATTCTCAACTCCTTCATCAGCACCATGTCTGTCTGCATGCCTCCATGTCCTGCTATGATGACAGTGGACTAAACTTCTGAAACTGTAAGCCACACCAATTAAATGTTTTCCTTTATAAGAGTTTCCATGGCCATGTTTCACTCCACAGCAATAGAAAACTTAACTAAAACTCTTTATGTCCTTTCCAGCATGAGCTGTCATTTGTGTTATTGGTCTTAGTCATTATGACAGGTGTAAAATGGAATCTCAATTTACTTTTGATTTGCATCTTCAGAATTGCTAAGAATGTTGAACATTTATTTAAGTTATTCTCAGTCATTTGACTTTTCTCTATTGAGAATTTTCTGTTTAGATCTATATTCCATTTTTTCTTTTTCATTTAAAAACAATCATTTTACATATCAATCCCCCATTCCCTGTCCCTCCCACACTCCCATGCCCCCTACCACCCCCACTCACTCCCCAAGTACAGTGAGGCCTTCCATGGTGAATCATCAAAGTCTGTCACATCATTTTGGGGGAGGGCCTAGGCCTTCATCCATGTATCTGAACTGAAATAGTTTCCCTCCATAGGGAATGGACTCCCAAAGTCCATGTGTGCACTAGAGATAAATACTTGTTCCACTGTCAGAGGTCTCATAGACTTCCCAGGCCTCCTAACTGGCATCCACATTCAGAGAGTTTGGTCAGTCCAATGCTAGTTCCTCAGCTTTACAACTGGGGTCTGTGTGCTCTCACTAGGTCAGGTCAGCTGTATATATTTTGGGTATTATCCATCTTTCAGATGTGGAATTGGCTATTCCCCATTTTTCAATTAAATCAGTTTCAGTGAATCTGATTTTATGTTGATGCCTTTGATACCCTTGGGCTTGAGTTTTGTGCAGGGTGATAAATATAGATCTATATGCATTCTTCCACATGCAGATATCCAGTTAGACCAGCACCATTTGTTGAAGATGCTATCTAAATCAGGCTTGGAACTACTCAACTCAGTAGAGACAAAGGCTCCATTATAATTAAGTTAGTCAGTCAAGTGTCTATTCTCCACAGGGAATTGGCTTCTCAGAAATCATCTGACTGGAAGTCTGCCATTCTGATATGCTTGGAGAGAGCCTGTCCCTGCTGCAACACTTTCTCCCATGACTTCTTTTCTCCCCTTCTCCTGACTTGAACTATATAACCTATCCTTGCCATTTCAATATCTGTCCTCTAAAACAATCTCCTGGTCCACTGAACTCGTTACCCCCCAAGACCCTACTCTGTGTCCTGGAACAGCCTGTGTACAATGACCAATCACAGTTGGAGGATCCACAATATGTTGGATTACATTGACAGATTTCCATATGTTTACCCATCCCTGAATCTTTGGGAAGAATCCTATCAGATCATATTGAATAACCTTTTTTAAGTGCTCTTGAATTTGGTGAAAGTATTTTGTGTAATACTTTTGCATCTATGTTCATAAGGGAAATTGGTCTGTAATTCTCTTTCTTTGTTGAGTCTTTATGTGGTTTGCATATCAGGGAAACTATAGGTAGCCTCATAAAATAATTTTGGTAATGTTTCTTCTGTTTCTATTTTGTTCATTTATTTGGGGAATAATGGAATTAAGCCTTCTTTGAAAGTCTTGTAGAATTCTGCATTAAAACCATTTGGCCCTGGCCTTTTCTTGGTTGGTAGATTTTTAATAACTGATTCTATTTCCTTTGGGATTACATGTGTATTTAAGCTGTTTATCTGATCTTGATTTAACTTTGGTAAGTAGTATATATTGACAAGATTATCCATTTTTTTTTAGATTTTCCAATTTTATGGAGTACAGGTTTTTAAAGTATGACCTAATGATTCTTTGAATTCCTTCTCTGTCTATTGTTAAGTCCCCCCTTTCATTTCTGATTCTGTTAACTTGGATATTCTCTCTCTATCTTGATAAGAGTTTATCTGCTGTTGATTTTCTCAAAGAGCCAATTTCATTGATTCTTTGTATTGTTCTCTTTGTTTCTATTTTATTAATTTTAGCCTTCATTTCTATTACTTCCTTCTGTCTAATCCTCTTGGGTGTTTTGTTTTGTTTTTTTTGTTGTTGTTGTTTTGGTTTTTTTTTTTTGTTCTAAAGCTTTCCGGTGTGCTGTTAAGTTGGTAATATATCTAAAATCTCTCCATTTTTTTAATGTGGGTACTTAGTACTATGAACTTTCCTTTTAGCACCACTTTCATTGTGTCGCATAGGCTTGGGTAACTTGTCTGTTCATTTTCATTAAACTATAGGAATTTTTTAATTATTTCTTTATTTCTGTCTTGACCCATTTTTCATTCAGCAGAAATTTGTTCAGTTTCAATGAGTTAGTAGGCTTTCAGTTGATTCTATTGCTGAAATCAAGCTTTAACCCATTGTGATCTAACAGGATGAAAGGGTTTATTTCAATTTTCTTGTATGTGTGAGGCTTCTGAGTATGCAGTCAGTTTTGGAGCAAATTTCCTGAGGTGCTAAGAAGGTATAATCTTTTAGGTCCATTTGGTTTATCACATCTGTTATCTGTTTCTTTGTTTAGTTTTTGGCTGGATGACCTGTCAATTGGTGAGAATAGGATATTGAAGTTTCACACTATGAATGTGAGAGGGTCGATGTGTGATTTAAGCTTTAGTAAAACATTTTTTAGAAATGTTTGTGCCCTTTAGTTAGGGACATAGAGGTTAAGAATTGAAAAGTCATCTTGGTGACTTTTCCTTTGATAAGTATAAAGAGTCATTCCGTGTCTCATAATTAATTTGTTTGAAGCCCATTTTGCTAGATATTAGTGTGGCTCCACCAGCATTCTTATTAGGTTAATTTGCTTGGAATATCTTTTACCAACACTTTGCTCTGAGGTAATGTCTATCTTTTGATGATTTTCTTTTATGCAGTACCAAGATGGATAGTGTTTTTATTTCTATTCTGTTAGTCTGTGTCTTTTTATTGGGGAACTGATACAAAGAACTATCAATGACCAATGATTACTAATCCCTGTTATGTATGTCCCTTCTTGGGTTTTGCTGGTATGAGATTATCTGTTGCCTGTGTTTTCATGGGTGCAGTTAACCACCTGGAGTTTTCCTTCTAATATCTTCTGTAATGCTGGATTTGTAGATAGATATCTTTTAAATTTGTATTTATCATAGAATATCTTGTTTTCTCTATCTATGGTGTTCAAAACTTTTGCTAGGTATAATAGTCTTGGATAGCATCTGTAGCCTCTTAGACACTTAGCACATCTGCCCATGCCCTTCTGGCTTTACAGTCTACATTGAGAAGTCAGGTGTAAGTCTAATAGGTATGCCTTTATGTGCTACTTGCTCTATTTTCCTTACAGTTTTAATGTTCTTTCTTTGTTCTGTATATTTGGTGTTTGGATTATGATGTGGTGAGGGTACTTTCTTTTCTATTCCAATCTATATGGTGTTCTGCATGCTTCTTTTACCTTTATGGGCATCTCCTTCTTTAGGTTAGGAGAATTTTCTTCTATAATTTTGTTGAAAATATTTTCTGGACCTTTGAACTGTTATTCGTTCCTTCTTCTATTCCTATTACTCATGGGTTTGGTCTTTCATAATATCTCAGATTCCCTGCATGTTTTGTGTCAGGAATTTTTTAGATTTAACATTTTTTTCGACTGATGCATCTATTTCTTCTATAGTAACTTCAATGCCTGAGATTCTTTCTTCCATCTATTATATTCTGTTGGTGATGCTAGCATCTGTAGTGTCATTTCCTTACCTAGATTTCCCATTTCCGGAATTTTCTAAGGTTGTATTTTCTTTATTGATTCTATTTCCATTTTTATGTCCAAAGCAATTTTGTTTCCTTCATCTGTATATTTGTTTTTCCTTGGCTTTCTTTAAGAGGTTTACTCATTTCACCCATTCTTTGTCTTTCCCTTGATTTCTTTAAGGGATGTATTCCCTTATCTTTTAAAGACTTCTGTAATCTTCATAAAGTTGGTCTTAAGGTCTTTCTTTGTTGTGTTTCAGCTGTGCTGGAATATTCAGGGTGTGTTGTAATAAAAAACCTGGATTCTGGTGATGACATGTTGCCCTGGCTGCTGTTTACTGTGTTCTAAATCTGGAGTCTAGGCATCTGGGTCTAAGGTGATTACAGGTGTAGATGCCAATTTCTGGATTTGTCTTTGTTTGGTGGATGTTTTGTTTCTTGGTTTCTGATTTCTCTCTTCTCACCCGTGTGATCTGTGGTTCACCAGGATTCTCCACTGAAGTCGGGGTGTAGACTTCTGGTGCCAAGTGTGGTCTCTTGTTGAGCAAGTTTGGGACTGGTATTCTGGCAGCCTGCATGGCCTCTAATTCTCATGGACAGTGTGGACTCTGGGATCTGGGATATGGCAATGAGGATGGGATGGGAACTGGGGATAGTATCAGAGTGGGGCACACTGCAAAAGTGCAAAAGGTCCTCAGGTGGGCTGGCTACCTGATCTCCTGGCCTATATAGCCTGTGTTTGAGTAGGTGGTGCCTGCCAGAGTTGGGTGCGGGTCTTCTAGCAGGCATGGCCTGTTTGGGGGTGGGCCTATCTGTCTAAGGGAACCAAGCAAGTCCTAAACATGTCACTTTTTTAATTTAAATTCTTTAATTACCACTCATATTTACATATCCATCCCCCACATTCTCTCACCCTCCCATCCTCTCATGTTCCCCACCAACCCCCCCAACTCTCCCCCAGGGACAGTGAGGCCCTCCACCAGGGACCTTCAAAGTCTGTCATATTGTTTGGGGGAGGGCCCAGGCCCTCCTTGCTGTATCTGGCCTGCAACAGTATCCCTCCATAGGGAATGGGCTACCATAGTCCATTTATGCTCTAGAGATAAAGACTGGCTCCACTGTTAGAGGTCCCATAGACTACTCTGGCCTCCTAGCTGGCACCCACTTTCAGAGGGCTTGGTTTGGTCCAATGCTGTTTCAGCAGCTTTATGACTAGGGTCTCCATGCTCTCACTAGGTCAGGTCCACTGTTTCTGCAAGTCTCTCCAGCCCCATGTCCGCTCCTTTGCTCATCCCTCCTCCCTCTCCACAACTGAATTCCAGTAGTATGGTTCAGTGCTTAGCTGTGGGTGCCTGTTTCTGCTTCGAACAGCTACTGGATGAAGGGCTCTAGGAATGGTAACCAAGGTAGACACCAATCTCATTATAGGGGAAGGGCATCAATGGCATTTTCTCCACCACTGCTTAGATTCTTAGTTGGGGTCATCCCTGTGGATCCCCTAACATGTCCCCTGTGCCAGACTTCTCTCCATACCTGTACTGTCTCCCTCTATCAAGGCATCTTCTTTCTTGCCCTCCTCTATTCCTCCCATCTCAGTCCTCTTGTTCTCCGACCCCCTCCCCTTCTTCCCTTCCTGCCTCCTTCCTCTCCACCCATGCCCCATCCCCTCACTTTGTTCGGGGGTTCTTGTCTCCCTACCCTTCTTTGAGGGACTATGCAATCTTGGAGTCCTCCTTGTTTCCTAGCTCCTCTGGCAGTGTGGATTATAGACTGGTAATCCTTTGCTCTATGCCTAAAAATCATATATGAGTGAGTACATGCCATGTTTATCTTTTTGTGACTGGGTTACCTCACTCAGGATGGTTTCTTCTAGTTCTATCCATTTGCCTGCAAATGTCAAGATTCCATATTGTTGTTTTGTTTTTTGTTTTTTTGTTTTTTTTTCTGCTGAGTAGTACTCCATTTTCTCTATCCATTCTTCAGTTGGGGGCATTTAGGTTGCTTCCATGTTCTGGGAAATGCAGCTCAAAACCACTCAGATACTATTTTACTCCTATCAGAAGGGCTAAAATCAATAACACCAATGACAGTCTATGCTGGAGAGGATGTGGAGAAAGAGGAACACTCCTCCATTGCTGGTGGGAGTGCAAACTTGTACAACCACTTTGGAAATCAGTATGGTGGTTTCTCAGGAAAATGAGAATCAGCCTACCTAAAGATCCAGCAATTCCTCTCTTGGGCATATAACCAAGGAATGTGCATTCATACAATAAGGACATATGTTCAACTATGTTCATAGCAGCATTGTTTGTAATAGTCAGAACATGTCACTTTTAAACCATAAAGTTAATTCTTTGTCCCCAAGAGCTCATGTTATAATATAAAACATAGTACAACTTAAGAAGTCCCACAGTCTTTAAAACTTCTAACACTTTTAAAAGTCTAATGTATCTTAACTGTGGGCTTCTTTAAGATAAAAATAAATAAAAAAATAATTTCTTATTCCAAGAGGGAAGAACCAGTTCATAAAATCAATGAAATCAAGTAAACCCAAAATCTAGGACAATACATCCTGCATCCAGATTCTTAATGTCCAGCATCTGGGACTCACTAATTATGTAATTTTCTAGCTCATGAGGTCTTTAGTAGACCCACTCTTCAAACTCTGCATCTGCAGCACATACAAAAACCCATGGTGGCTCTACTCTGCAGCTGCCACTGTTTTCGGTAGATGCCCTATGTTCTTGGCATTTTGCATCCTGGGAACTCAACTGTAAATGAGGTAGCATTTTTATCAGTGGCTTCTCTTGCCCTCTTCATAGGAACTCTGACCCTGACACAGATCCGAGCCTCAGTCAGCTTTTTTTTATGCAGGTTCCATTATTTTGATCCAAATATCATAAGAGTAACTCTTACACATCACCAAGTTTGACTGCCAGTATGAAATACAGCCTTGGCACACCTATGACTACAAATTCTGTGTGCCAACCCTGGGGAAACACATTCCTGTTGTCTCTGTAAAGTACAATAATGTTCACTTAATGATGTTGATCTCTTATTAATTACAACGGATTCTTCATCCCCAGCTGACCAGAACACTCAAACTCTGGATACAAAATAAAATATAAATCCTCATCTTAATTTTTGATAGCCTTAACTTTTATATGAAACTTCAGGTATCAGGCCTCCACAGTCTACATTTTTCTCAACACTAAGATACCTTATAAACCTCTGAGCATTCAATAACCTTCTCAGCTCAGCATTCTAAAATCCTCCAAAATCTTCCAACAAAACAGCCTAACAGCACATAAAGCCATTAGTCAGGTCCATCAGTTTAACACCCTACTTCTCTGATATTAATTCCTGTTCTTGTCTCCTCTTTGTTAGTATAATAAAATGCTCCAACCAAAGGAAACTTAGGTGATTAAAGGGATTATTTGGCTTACAGCTCACAGTCCATCACTAACAGAAGTCATAGTAGAGGCTCACACAAGAATTTGAAATACAAACTATGGGGGAGCACTTCATGCTGGCTTACTCACTGAACTATGTTTGACTATCTTATATAGCTCAGGACCACTTGGCTAGGGATGGTACCTCCCACATGGGATGAGTCTTCCTATTGATCAAGAAGATCCCCCAGAGACAAACCCAGAGGCCAATCTGATGTAGTAAGTTCCTCAACTAAGGTCTTCCTCTCAGATGATTCTATGCTATGCAAATATTACAATATTACAAATATTAAAACTAACTGTAATAAAAGTCTACTTCAAATAGTCTCAGGACCTCATACTAGACCCATTTCCACCATCAAAAAGTACTTCCTTAGGTGAGAAAGATTTTATATGTAGATCTCAAGAAACATTCAATATCTGTCCCATAGCAATATCTAATGCCTAATATCCATAAATAAATAACATAAAGACTCACTTCCCACTATGATTCCATTTTTTTGAATTGCAGACATAAAGCAATTAATAGATCCTGGTACAATAATACTGTCACAATATTATTTGATCTGAAATATTTCCAACACAAGCAATATTTAATAATATTTCACAGACCCAGCTGTCCATTTCTGGAGTAAATAATATTTGTTTTGGAGAAAAAGAAAAGAAAGGCAAGAAGCTAAGTAATTAAGACTTTAAGTGTTCAGATTTCTTCAAAACAAATCATCAATCCTCAAGCCTTTTTGAGTCTTTTTGACTCATAAATTCTGATCATTCCTATTTTCTTTGAGAATCAAAACTAGACAGGTCACAGCAACATTTTACTAAATAAGATATATAGTTTGTCTAGTTAAGTTGGAAAACTGTTTTAAAATTCTCCTTGTTAATTCCTGTTTTAATGACTAATGTGTAGTATTTTTTTAAAATATAAAATGCATTTAAAACAAACCTTACATTTACCACATATTTACAGTGCTCCTACTTTTGTCCTTAGGAACAAAATAGTTTATTATACTGTCTTTATTGGAAATATAGAAAAATGGGTATAAAAATAAGGTAAACCTTCCTAGATACTTTACACAGAACCTGCTTTCAAAAAAGTCTGAGATAGTTCCATCATTTGAAATTTCTTAGGAGTAATATGCCTGTATTTCTTAGAGTATTTCATAGGGTCTTTTACACCACAAGGAAATAGGACTAAGTACTATAAAATAAGTAGAAATTATTATTCTAAGACATATACATATATATGAAAAGTCTATGATATAAAGTTAAATACAAAACTAAAAATTATGTAAGACATTTAATCTTAAAAATAGATAAATTGTCTAATTAAACCATAGATAGTTGTAACATTAGCATGAAACTTTTGGAGAAAATGCAAGTCACAGAAAAGAATTTTATAGCAAAAATTCATATATGTGCCAACTAGATTCTCCCCATGAATTATTTTCTGTTCTTGAGAGCTTGTTTGGAGGTTCTAGCAGTGAAGAACAGCTACTTGTATACCCTTGATCGAAGACCAGACCTCCTCTATTCAGGAAAGGCCATTCTCTTTGACCAAGCGCACAGCTTCAGGAAGACTGCACATAGAGTGGTGAGGGAGGAAGAGGACACTGGTGTAGCCAGCCAGATCAGATGACTCAACCCTGGTGATCAATGGGGTGACAGTTGTCACAGCAAGATTGCCCTCACATCCTCATTTTTTTTGTTATTACAGGTACTACATTGTCTATACATTCAGTCTAGCCACATATGAATCAGCTTACATTTTAATGAACTCCAAACTTGACATATTTATTGTTGGTATAAATTTGACATAACATTTTTACATAGTCAAATTCAAAATTCTGAAGTGTGTGTATCTACTGAGTTACAATGAGACAATCTAAAGTGCTCTTAAGATATAAAATAAGCCTATCCTATCCCCAAAGTCTCCCTTTCCTTCTTAAACAATATCAATGACTACATATATTCAAACAATCCTGACTTTCTATCACCATAGATTAGTGTGCTTTTAAGACTTTTTTAGAAAATCATGTTTTTCTTCAACTAAAAATTCATATTAGGGAATCTTAAAATAAATATATTGTCTTCTATCTGATCACTTATACTAAATATACTTTTTAAATTCACTGTGTTGCAATATTTTTCCCTTTTCAGTGGATAATGTTATATCTTGAATATAACCCCCCCAAAATATCATGTTTTAGATACTCAGTCTTTGGTTTATAGTGATATTTTGAAGATGTGTAGCCTTTTGCATTCAGGGCCTGATTGGCCAAAAGAAATCAGTAGGCCGTGGATAATTTCTCCACATCAGGATCTTACCTGTTGGCTGTATCCTATCTGTAATCAAGCTACTGTCATAAGCTCTCATTGCCAGGCCTTGGTCACTATAATATACAGAAATTCTCTGAAACAATGAGTCAAAATAATCCTTTGCTCTCTTTAGTTAATTCTTCTGGGTATTTGGTCTCAATAACTCAAAATGAACAATATGAATATACCACAGTTTATTGATACCTTGGCTATTTTCAGTTTAGGCTATAATGAATAGTACTATTATAAACATTCATGTACAACTCACTTTATAAACATATATTTTAATTTTTTTAAACATCAGGTATTGAGAAAGAAGTGCAATATTGCAAAAACTCAGAAAGAAAGGAAACAGGAAATGCTTTTCAAATAGCTTTTACTGGGCCCATAAGAGGAGAAAAAATTATTTGATAAAAGAAAATACTAACTTTTTAAAATCAGATATCAGTTAGCAGACTTATAAAAGTGCACAAAATACAGTAGCCCACAGTCTATATGATTATCATCAAAGATGCACAAGCGTTTAATGAGATTAAATGTCTTCTAATGACAAACAAAGGCCTTTGGCAAAACAGAACTAGTAGAAACTTTCCTTCATTGAAGTGCACATATTACAGATTTCCATAAAAATGCCTGCCTAATGTTGTTTTAGAAAGCTGGCAAAGGTAGGCACACCTTCAACTGCCTACTCCAGAGGCCAAGCATGGCAGATCTCTGTGAACTGGAGACTTCTCCTGACCTGCAGGATGTCAACCTGGGGCAAGAGAGTCAGGGATAGGGAATGGGGACAAGAGATGCAGAAAGAACGACCACAAGACAGGATTCTTATCAAGTGGCAAACTTTACTTTTCTCAGGCTAGCTTATAGAGTCAGGATATGCGGAGGGGAAGAATGGGTTGTTTGTTCACCAGGTGTTAGTATAGACAGGATATTAGGAAGTCGCAAAGAGGATGTTTGGCAGGGTAAAGAGTTCATGAGTAAGAGGTCCAGGAAGGGATTGCCTAGGTGACTGAGCCTGTGGGTGGAGGACTGTGTTAAGTTGTTTCTTTTCTTGAGCTGAGGTTCTAAGGAGCTGCTATGTAAAGGTTAACTATGTGGCCTGCCAAGCATGGCTTAGTATCTCATGCCAAGCACTGAGATTTGGCTCCCTACAGAGACTATCATCTACAGAGTAAGCCCCTGTTTTAAAGAACAACAGCAATGCCTTAGAGATGATAGAAACTAGAAAGGAAATGAAAATTATAAGCATGAGTACAAATAAAGGAGTATTAGAATGCTGACATTGCTAATGATTATGTAAGGATCTATAGTTTCAAATGAGGATTAACTCATGAAATCAGTATGAAGACTCAAAAAAAAGCAATGCATAAGACTAATTATTATTATAGTCATTAGATTTCTGTATATCAGGAGCCAATAATTAAAAGATGGATTCTAAAACATTTTTATAACAACAAAGTGCCTTCTATATAAACAAAATGAACAAGCATTCATCTATGATAATTAGATAAAAGTTTTTCAGTAAAATAAAACTTAGGGGCTGGAACGATGGCGAAACAGTGGTTGACAGCATTTTCTGTGCAATAATGAGGACCAGGGTTTGAATCCCAACACCCATGTGACAATTGAGGCATCCCACATATATGCCTTAACTCCATCTCTGGGGGTTCTAAGGCCCTCTTCTGAGCCCAGCACAAGCAGGTAAACACACATACACAATAGTTAGTAAATATAGGGCAGGGTATGCCTGCATTTTTTCATGGTTGTTTGAAGTATGACATTGTTCAAATAATTTATGGGACATTTGAAAGTAGAGTTCATGATAATAAAAATCTTACAATACACTGAGTGATCATCAGTAGGTACCATTTAAATAAACTAAAATGGAGACGGAGGAGGAGTAGATCAGGAGGTTGGGTATATTGGAGGTGAGGTGAGGGAACAAGAAGAAAGAAGGGAGGGGAAATATGGTCAGTGTGTAAAATAAATGAAAAAAAGTTAATAAAAATGCAACAAAAAGTCTGAAAAAAGTGCTAGAGTTTGTCACCTTACACTGGTCACAAGCATTCTTGAAGAAACAATAAATAAATAAATAAATAAATAAATAAATAAATAAATAAATAAGCTAACTAACATTCCTATCCAATATAGCACTATATAGCCACTAAAAAGCAGTGAAACAGACATATAAGTAAGAGATCCAGGTAGGCTATGGTTCTCCTCTTCCTTTGTACCTCCACTTGTGTCATTCAAGCCCCACAGCTTCTATCCAAGGATCATCATCTTCTCCCAACACATATGACCTGGAGGCATAGAACTTTGCCAGTTTTCTGACTGGGACAATCCAGCTGCCCTATTTGGCCTTGAGACACAGAACCAATCCATACTGCTGGGTAGAACTCCTTCCAACCTCCTTCAAAAAGCTGAGGAAGGTACCAGACTACAGCAGACAAGTAATAAAAACAGTGAGATAGAGGCAGTATTCACAAATACTAGACAAAAAGAACAACATCAAAATCCCAAACCTACTATGAATTGGGCTACTCCTGGACATTATAAGCATTTCTGCAAAAAGAGAATAAAGGAAGGAAGGAAGGAGGGAAGGAAGGAAGGAAGGGAAGAAAAGAAAGGTGACTTGAACAAAACAGAAAAAAAAAACTTAACCAAGATGTGTGAATGAATCCCAGTACAGAAATAAAAACATGAGAAACCAAAGTAACATGTTACCTTCAAAAACTATAAATCCCATAGTAATAGTTACTAATTAAAATGACCTTGAAGAACTTCCAGGCAAAAAAATTCAAATGAATGGTTGTAAGTATGGCCCAATAACTCAAAAAAGACAGAGCTGAATGAAATAAGAAAGTTAATCCAAGACATTAAAATACAGCTTGAATTCTAAAAGAAAACCCAAATTGAAATGGTGCTGAAAATGAAAAGCTCAACAAGTCAATTAAAAACTTCCGTGGAAAGCTTCCTCATCAGAATGGACCATGCCATAAAGAGGAGTCAGAGATGGAAGACAAAGTAAAGGAATTGGAATAAAGGTCAATGAGCAATTAAATTAAAACATTATGAGGTGTGTGTGTGTGTGTGTGTGTGTGTGTGTGTGTGTGTGTGTGTGTGTGTGTGTTCCATTCAAACACATATAGATGAATGGAACTTGGAGACACTATGAGAAAACAAACCTTTAAATAACTAGCACAGAAGGAGGGGGATACGATAGCAAAAAAAATAGGGAATATCTTCAGTAAAATCATAGTAGAAATTTCCCCAAATCTAGAGAAATAGATGGCCATGCAAGTTCAAAAGTCCTATAGAATATCAAATAAATAAGACTCAAAAAGAAATTCTCTGTGACAGATCAATAAACATTAAAAACACAGATTAAAAATCAGGCATTGAAAACTGCAAGAAAGAAAGATCAAGTGATTTATAAAGTCAAGGCCATTAGAATAACACATAGTTGATTATTCAACAGCAACATTTATAAGCCAGAATGGCCAGGAAATATGTACTCAATGTCTTGGAAGTCCACAATTGTCAGTCCAGAAGAGTATATCCATAAAAAATACCTACTAAAGTTGAATATGAAATAAAAATGTTCAAGATTAAAACAAATGACAGGAGTTTATGGCTACTCAGCTCTACAGAAAGGAATACTTGTCTCTGTAGAGAAGAGTAAGCACATGCAAGGTCACAAGGAAAAAATGAACAATGACCAGACAGATCATTGAGCGAGATCTGAAAAACAAATCACAAAAATGAACAAAATGGCAGGAATTAATACACACATTTCAATAATAACGCTGAACAATAATGGTCTCTATTTTCAAACAAATGGAATCAATCCAGCAGACTTGATTAGAAAGTAGGAGCCATCTTTTTGCCGCCTCTGTGAAACATACTTCACCAGCAATGACAGACACTACCTTAGGGCAGAACAACTGGATGGAAAAGAATATTACAGTGGAATGGAACTAAGAAGCAAACAGATGTAGCTATTCTATTATCTGAAAATAGACCTAAAACAAAAGTATTCAGAAAAGATTAAAAGGGACACTTAATATTCACTAAAGGAAAAACTTATCAAAAGAATATTACAATCCTTTTATTTTTACAGACTAAATGCAAATTTGATAGAAGAAACACTTCTAGAACCAAAACCACATATTGGACCTAACACAGGGATAGTGGGTGACTTAAACACCCTGCTCTACATAATACATATGCCATACAGAATACAACTAAACCAAGAGACTATGGAGCTTATGTGGCTCCATAAATCAAATGGACCTAATACATATCTATAGTACTTTCCACTCAAGCACTAAAGAATATACATTCTTTTATGAAGCTCCTAGAATTTTCTCCACATTAGACCACATATTGGGACACAAAGTAAATCTCAGCAAATGTCAGGAAACTGAAATGACATCCTTTATTCTAATTGACCACAAAGGAAGGAAACAGTATATCAACAGCAATAGAACCTACAGAAAGTACACAACCTCATGGAACCTAAACCACATTCTACTGAATAATAACTGGATGAAGGACTAGAAGAAGGAAATTTTAAAATTCCTCTAACTGAATGAAAACAAAGGCTCAGCATCCCAAAATCTGTGGGACATGGTGAAGGCATCCGAGAGGAATGTTTACAGTATTAAAAGTGCTTGGTTTAAAAAAAAAAAAAAAAAAGAAAGAAAGAATTCATTGAAGTACTGACTTAATGATGCTCCAGAAGGTCAGAGAAAACAAGAATTCTCAGCACCCTAAGAACAGATGAAAAGAGATAGTAACCCTAAGCTGAAGTTAATTACATAAAACTGCAAAAGAAATCAGTGAAAGAAATAGTTGTTTCTTTGAAAAGACTGGAAACATTCAGTCAAATTGACCAAAATAAACAGACAAAAGATCCAAGTTAGTAAACTCTGAGGAAGAAAGGAAAACATCACATAAGATACTGAGGGAATTCAAAGAATCAGGAGGATATACTTTAAAACTTCACACCCCACTAAACTAGAAAGTCTGAAAGAAAACGATGAAGCAATTTTGAGATACATATAACTTACCAAAATTAAATGAAAAAGAAGTAAATAATTTAAACAGACCTATAAAAGCAATGGGATAGAAGGAATACTTACAAAACTCCCAACTTAAAAATAAAAACCCAGGACCTGATGGCCACATAGCAAAATTCTACTAGACCTTCAACCAAAATATTCCACAAATTATTCTGCAAAGTAAAAAAGGAAGAAATATTTCCAAATTATTTTTGAGAACCAAGTATCAAGCTAATTTGAAAACCAGACAAAGACCCAAACAAAATAAGAAGAGACATTCTGGCCAATGAGCATGGATCCAAAATTTTTTTTAAAAAAGCTTCCAAACTGAATTCAAGGACACATCAAAAAGATAATGCATCATAATCAAGTCAGCTCCATCTATGAAATGTAGGGATGGTTCAATACACATAAATGAATAGATGTAATCTACTGCATAAGCAGATTCAAACACAAAAAGCATATGATCAGCTCATTAAATGCAGCCACACGAGCTAGCCATAGAAGCTGGGCAGTTGTGGTACACAACCAGGACTCAGGAGACAGAGGTCGAAGAATCTACTTGAATTCAAGGCCACCCAGGGCTACACAAGAGTGAATCAGTCTAGAAGATTAACAGATCTCATGCCTTTAGTCCCAGCACTAGACAGTATATAAGGAGCTCAGTGCAGTCCCAAAAAGTAGGAGTCTGAGGCTTGGTAGAGAGCAGTGGAGTCCAGAGATGTAATCTGAGGTTTAGTGGATCACCCCTTTGGTCTAAGCTTTGATAGATGTAAGAGCTACTGGCTGGCTGCTTTGCTTTTCTGATCTACAGCTTGAACCACAGTATCTGTCTCTGAGTTTGAGGCCAAACTTATATTATTCATACTACAGAATCTAGGAATACATAAGACAAATCACAATCTAATAAAGACACTATACTACAAGCACATAACTATTTTAATGCTAAATGGATAGAAATTAAAAGCATTTGCACTAAATGCAGAAGCAAAACAAAGATGCCCATTCTATCCATTCTTGCCCAACATAATACTCAAATTCTTAGAGCTATAGACAACAGAAGATAAAGGTAACACAAATAGGAAAAAAGTCAAATTATCCTTAATTTTTTTTTTTTTTTTTTTTTTTTGGTTTCGAGACAGGGATTCTCTGTGCAGCTTTGGAGTCTATCCTGGCACTCTCTCTGGAGACCAGGCTGGCCTCAAACTCAGAGATCCGCCTGCCTCTGCCTCCCGAGTGCTAGGATTAAAGACGTGAGCCACCAACGCCCTGCTAAATTATCCTTATTTTAAGTAATATAATTTTATACATAAAAGATGTCAAACACAGGCTGGACAGATGGCTTAGTGGTTAAGAGAGAGCACTTGGTACTAGCTATTGCAGGGGACCCAGGACCTGTATAACTCCAGTTCCTGGGGATCTGTCGCCCCCTTGTGGTCTTACTGGGCAGCAGACATGCACTAACATGCATGCAAGCAAAACACTCATGCACCTAAAAATAAAATAAAATAAAATAAAATAAAATAAAATAAAATAAACCACTTTTAAAGACCCTAAAGGACACCAGATAACTTCTACATGTGATAATCACAATCAGAAAAGTACTAAGATACAAAATTAACAGAAAAAGGCAGTAACCTTCATGTATGCAAATAAACAAACCAAGAAAGAAATGAGGGAAAGAATACCACTCACAATAGGCTCACAAATATATATCTTAGAATAAGTATAAATTGGGAAGTGAAAATCTTAACTAATAAAGATTTAATGTTTTTAAGGAAGAAGTTTAAGAAGAAAAGAGATGAAATGATTTCCCATGCTCATGCATCAGTAGTACTGATATTATAAAATGGACATTCTACCAAAAGCAATCTACAGAGAGCAAAATACCAAAATTCCAAATAAGTTCTTTACAGAAACTGAAAAATAATCATAAATTTCATTTGTAAGCACACACATACACACACACACACACACACACACACACACACACACACACACACACTCACACACACACACACACACACACACACACACCTGGACAAGCAAAGAACAACTGGATGTATCACCATCACTGAATTTAAGTTATAATATGAGGCATATACTAAAAACAGTATGATGCTGACATGAAAACAGACACATTGGTCAATGAACTAGAACTGAGGATTCACATGTAAGTTCACAAACCACAGCTATCTGATTTTTGACAAAGAAGCCAAACATACAGCATGGAGGGGAAATAAAACAATAGCATCTTCAACAAATGGTCCTGGAAAACATGGATGACTGAAGTAAAAGAATAAAAATAGATACTTATTTCATCTGTACAAAACTCACCTCCGAATTGATCAAGGACTTCAACATAAGTCCTGATATTTTTCAATAGAGGAGAAAGTAGGGAACGTATTTGAATTTACAGGCACAGAAAAAGACATTCTGATTTACCCTGGTAGCAGAGGCATTGAGATCAACAACTGGCAAGTGAAACCTCCTGAAACTAAAAAGCTTCTGTACAGAAAGGGGCATCATCCCTCCAGTGAAGTGAAAGCTTAGAGGATGCTAAAAAATCTTTACCAGCTTTATATCAGAAGAGAAAGTTAGCATCTGGAATATCAAAACAATAAACAAACACACCAATTTAAAAATGAGTTATATAACTAAACAGAGTTCTCAAAAGATAAAATACAAATGACTGAAAGATTTTTAAAATTCACCAAAAGCTTTGGCCTTTGGGGAAATTCAAATGAAAACTACTTTGAAATTTTATCTTACCCTGTTCAGAATGGGTATGATAAAAAAAAAAGTGCCTACAAATGCTTGCATGGATTTTGGAGAAAAAATGAATGTTTATTAAGTTCTGGTGGAGTACAAACTGATGTAGCCACTATGGAAATCAGTGTGGAGGTTCCTTAAAAGGATTGAAATCTATATACCACATCATACAGCTAAACCATTCTTGGGCAGATACTTAAATAACTATGTGTCTTACAAAAGATATACTCAAGAATCCAGCAGTCCTCTTTATTGCTGCTCTATTCACAATAACCAGGAAACAGAAACACCCTAGGTAGAGGTCCATAATGATAAACACATAATTAAAATGTAGTACATTTACACAATGGAATATTACATTTTAAAGAAAAACAAAGTTATAATCACGGGTTAATGGGTAGATTTGGAAACAACTATTCTAAGTGAGGTAACCCAAACCCAGAAGAAATGTCATATGTTTTGTCTCCTTTGTGGATGTTAGCTTTGAACATAGAGATATAAATGTTCTATTTAGAATTACCATAGAAGTCAGGATACAGTAAGGGGCCATGGGGTCTTTCAAAGAATGGGAGCTATAACACGATGGTATAAATAGTTAAAGGGTAAACATGGAACAGGAAGAGTTGTATGGAGTGGGGAGAGGAATGACAGAATAGAGGAAGGGGGCAATAACTAACACCAAAGACCTTTCAAAAAGCCATGTAGAAATCTACTATTGTGGACTTTTCCTAAAATACATACATACAGATACATAAAATAGTTTAAATTGAGCTATTCTATAACATAGCAACAGTGCCTTTAGTAGGCACCAAGACTTACAAATAAAAGGCCTAGTGTCAGGAATGGGTTAGCTCTTTTGGAGTTGTTGGCCATGTGATTCACATAGATCCTCTGAACATTATAGTCTGTTGTCAATGTTCTTGCTTGCTCTCCAGAACTTGACAGTAGGAGCCTTTTTCTGAAAGCACTACAAACATGAGAAACAGGAAATGAAGAAATCAAGCTTGTATTCACCTATAAGCTTCATTCTATTTGATAACTTTCATACTACTGGATGTTCTACTCACATTCCTTGAGGAGAAAAAATAATTGTCAATTTACCCAATTGTGATCTCAGCACAGTATAATGATTTACCAAGCAAGACATGTCCACAGAAGTGTCATGGAAGTAACCAACAACTTTATGATTTTACTTAAGTCCTGCTCTATGAAGTGGTACTATGGGAGATGCATATGGGTTTCTTTCCTCTGGCATTATTTTCATGGACAAGAACGAAGGACTAGACATGTGTATGCCCTAAGGGAGAAAATATTTCTAATGTTCTAATAAATAGGCTCAGTATTAAATAAACCAACTGTGAGGGCTATTTTGGTTGTCAACTTGGCTGCATTTGGAATTAACTAAAACCAAAATTGTCTGTGCACACCATTTGAAGTGGAAAACTTCTAATCCATAGCTTTGTGGTGGGAAGACACACCTTTAATTCAGGTCTTTTGGGGTGGGAAGACCTACGTCTAATCTAAACCACACCTTTGCTAGAAGCCTATATAAGTAACATAGAAGAAGGAAGCTGCTTGGTCTTGTACTTGCTATGGAGTCTATTCCTTCACTAACACAAGAGCCTACTTCCTCAAGATTCCAGCATATGCTGAAGACCAGTCAAGACATCAAGTCTCATGGGCTGAATACTAGAGTATGGGTCTTCTATTCATAGATAGCCATTGTTGGATTAGTTAGACCATAGCCTGTATATATATATATATATATATATATATATATATATATAGAGAGAGAGAGAGAGAAGAGAGAGAGATTCTGTAAATTCTGTTACTCTCTTGAAAATTCTGACTAAATATACCCACTCCTAATGCTTACCATTTACACACAAACAGATCAATGTCTCAACCCTTAGTTTAAAGTGTCTTTTTGCATTAGATGGCGATTAACACAAAGCCGTACAACTGATTAACATGTAGAGAATAAGAGATTATGAAGTACTCAGTCCTAAATGTGACATCTAAATCACACCTCATCTAAATCACACCTCCTCCTTGTAAGGCTCAGGGATCAATGTGGAAGAGGAGGCAGAAGATTGAACAGGCAGAGGCAGTGGCTAGGTACAAGGAAACAGTGTCTTCTGACACAACAGGGCATATGCATGTATGAATTCAAAGAACTTGTGAGAGCATGCACAAGACCTACACAAGCTCAAGCTGCACAAAATCCCATCATGGAAATGTGAGGTGGCCATCAAGTTCTACCATAGCTAAGGAGCAACTGACTATTGATACCTCTTTGGAGAGGGACAGTCAGTCTTCTTCAACGTTGTGGATCCTAGTAGATCCTAGTGTGGGGATACCGCATTGGAAAGCCACACAGCCAAAACATATTGGGAACACAAACTGCAATTGATAGGCTTAAAAAAGAAAAGAGAATTGACTATTGCACTGATAGGTAAATGGGGGTGGGTCTTGAAGGAGTTGAGAGAGGCATGATATGATCAAATTACAATGTACAAAATTCTCAACAAACTAACAAAATGAAGGGAAAAACTACTGATACAGGTTTATAAGTGGCCACAGAGTGGCCTTTTAAAAATTAGCTAGTTGAGATAAATACTAGTTCCCCTGTCAGAGGCCCCATAGACTGTCCAAGCCCCCGATCTAACATTGTGGGGGCCTGGTTCAGTCTTATGCATGTTTCCTAGCTGTCAGCCTGGAGTCCATGAGCTCAGGTCAGGTGTTTCTGTGGGCTTCCCCAGCATGGTTTTGACCTCTTTGCTCATCACTCCTCCCTCTCTCCAACTGGATTCCAGGAGTTTGGCTCAGTACTTAGCTGTGAATCTCTGTTTCTGCCTCCATCAGCTACCGGATGAAGGCTCTATGACGGCATTTGATATGATGAGATTATAGGGGAAGGGTATTTAAGGCAGAATCTCCATTATTGTTAGATTCTTAGTTGGGATTCAGATACTCTCTCAGTCAAGATACAGGGGAGGAGGGCCTCAGTCCTGCCCCAAATGATGTGACAGACTTTGGTGACTCCTGATGGAACGCCTCACCCTCTCTGAGCAGTGGATGAGAGGTGGGTGGGAAGATGGTGGGGGGAACGGGAGGACAGGAGGGAGAGGGAACTGGGATTGGTATGTAAAATAAGATTGTTTTTAATTTAAATTAAAAATAAATGAATAAAATAAAAAATAGCCAATTGTAATTGCAATTGAAATGTTACACTTATGCCAGCGAAATGCATCAGCCTGTACAGTTGCTTGCCCATAGGTTTAAGAACCCAAGTTTGATACTCAGAACCTATACATTGGGAAGGGAAAGCCATTCACCTAAGTTGTCCTCTGACCTCCCTATGTATACATATGACACACATGTGCACATACCCACACATACACACATGTGGGTAGAATTAATGTTGAAATTTTGAAAAGTAATATTTCTAGTATCCTGCTATTGACTCTTGAAGAGACATTAATTACTACTAGATGAATAGCCATAAAGAATTTGATAAAATCATTCATAGTGGGCAGGGTTTCTGTACTAGGAAGTATGCTCTCTGTTCACTAACTTCCTTTTTATAAGAGTTTGTATTTTTATGGTACATAACATTTACTTGTCAGCTGAGAAGATATGCTGTACCAAGACTCCTTCATGTACAGAAGTGTAGCACAGTGATGGCTGTCACAGTTGCTAAGCTCCTCTGAGAATACCTTCTCCATTTTGAGTTTATAACTAAAGCAATAATTCAAAACCTCTTAACAAAAGTATATTTTTGTTTTATCAATATTTCACATGCCTCATGTGTTATCAGGAAGAAAAACCTACTGCATGACATTTCTAGTGCTTCCTGAGTTTATCTTGCTCAGAAATAATAGAGAAAAGAAATACTGTGTCAAACGCTGAAAAATAAAGATTGGTTGAATCTATCCTTTGAAACATATAAATATAAAAGCAAATAATAGAAATAATTTTAAGAGACCTATTTTTGGATCTCCTCTCTAAAATTGTGTATGTTATTTAATTTCACTTTTTATCAGTTGTTCATTTGGGGTCAAACTTTCCACAGTTCCATAATGGAACTTGCCACTCTATTTTCAGAGGCACAGATGGTGTAAATCGTTTCACAGGTAAACCATTTTATTTGAGTGGAACTGAATTAGCTTTTCCAACCTACAATTTCCAAACACAATGACAGAAATGAAATACACCCTTCCATACCTTAGTGATGTGGTGCTGGGGGAATCATGCCGTCACTCAGAATTACAGTCCCCTCTGCAAAATGAAGATTCCAACGCCTCCACTGCAGTACTGCAAGGATTAAATCACACAGTACCTCTCTCTGAAAGCACCCATGGGTGGCCTGGCACACCTAGGCCATCCCAGCCCACCTGCATCCCAACATCACTGGACAGTGTCAAAAAATACCAATACCCAGGACCTACAGAAGTCAATTAGATCAACATCTTGGCCAAGGCACTTTTCTAAGCTCCCTGGGGATTCATGTCAGCAGACTAACACTGTACCACTGCCCATCATGTCCTCCAGCATGGCGGCACTGACACTTTTATTGATAAATCACTGATGAGCAAGTAAACAATCAGAGGGCTAATCTTCTGAGAGTGACACACATGCACCCTGTACACATTTGACTCAAGAAACAAGATCTGCTTGTGCTAACCTGCTCAAATGCCACCTTTCCAGCCTCTAGCTGTGTAGCAGGTGGGAGTGACATTTTAAGAGAATAGGAATAGGAAAGAGAAGAAAGGAATTTATATTTTCAAAGTGAAAAATCTGCCATGACTTTGAAGTAACACATAAAGTGAAAAACAAACAAATGTGCCTCCAAATGTGACTGCAGATCAGAATCAACTCTGTCTCCATGAACAAGATGCCTGGTTTTTAATTGTTCACTCTCTTCTGATTTACTAGAAATTCCCAAATTCCCTTTACTTACTATTTTTCTATAATGGTTTGATAGATGATGATGATTATGAAGATAGACGATAGATAGATGAATAGATAGTAGATGGATGGATAGATAGATAGATAGACAGATAGATAGATGATAGATAGATACAGACAGACAGACAACATACATTATACATAGATATAGATATACATATACATATATATATTCATTACAATTTGCATGAAAATAGCTCTGGCATCCCAGATTTTACTTATATCATTGAATTTTCTTTCTAAACTTTCCAAAACACACCCCTAAGGCAAGTCTTTTAAAAAAAATAGAGGTTATGCCATGAATCAAAAGAATGCCCAGTAAGAAGAAAACAAGCTGGAGGAAAAGTGAGACATTTTGAAACCAATTATTTAAAAAAAAGAAGGAAGTGCTCTTCTCAATAATAGAACTTTCCAGGCATGAGGTATTATTTCCCATATGTTGGACTGCTTTAATTAAAATGAGTTTTTCTTCAGTACAGCTGGCTCCTCCAAAATCTTCTCTCTGACCATCCCTTGGAGATCCCCCTTCTTCACACTGGTATCTAATTCTCTGTATGGTTCTGCTGCCTTTCTTTAATAATTGTGTTCTGCAGGCTATTTTCTAGCCTGCAGCATTTCCTCAGAAACTAAGTGAACTTGTAACAATCTAAGATAAAGCCTTTCCTCTTTTTATCTTTACATTCTTTACTCTGAACAAAAATCTTGTTGACTCCTAGGGGCTATAAGAAATTATCCTTTCCTACTGTTTGTAGGAAAAAAAACCACATGTGCACTGTGTAACTATAAGCAGCTCAGCATGTCATTCGTCTAGTAAAAGGTGTGTTTGACCTAACCACAAACACTCTGGACACAGTTCAAAGTTCCTGTGTGTGCAGCTTCAGCCTGGCAACTTCGCCCATGTGAACCTTCTACAGCACATTACCCAAGTCCATGTCAACCTTTTCCTCCTCATCATTAATGGTTTTAAAAATCTGCAAAATGTCAAGCAGTTAGTTAGTCTTCCTGCTATATATAGTTTGAGTGTTCTTTCCCTTGAGTGTTTTGTAGCACTTTCCACAAGGTTTTTCCCGATTGCATCTCCAGCAAGTTCAACAAATTCTGACTCTGGCTTTTGTTTGTGTGTTAAAACATCTACCCTAAAGTCAAATTTTTACTTCACAAGAAATGCACAGCTTCTCTGTGCCCTATCAAGGCAGGTCTGAGTTTGGTGAGCATTAGTACAGAAATGGGAATGAAGCCCACTCCTTGAGTGTCGAGATTTGGTCGAGGGAAGGCATCCTTCATTAGTTAGCAGGTAAGGAGGCATGCTCCACCAGCACAAATAATATTCTGTAGCCTTTTCACTAGCTTCTTCTCCTACCTCCAAAAATGTTTATGGACAGAGCTTTTTGGAGTTCTTTATTATTTTTTTTTAAACACAAACCTCTTCTGTCTGTCACAGTAAATGCCCAAATGATGGCCCAGTGGTAAAGCACAGGAGTTTGGAATAATAAATATTCTTTATAACATAGAACCTTTCAGGAGGGCACAAGCTCAGTCACTTCCACAGTATCTTATGGCAAAACATGAATACCAGATCTTCAAAACTGGAGAAATGGAGGTCTACACATTTTTCTCACTTTCTAACCTGTCTTCATTCTCCTTGCACCCCATCCACCCCAAGTTGTGCAATCTAGTCTTTTCAGACTTCTCCAAGTAAGAGCACAGACACCAGGCTTGTTATCCCAGTGTAAGGAAACACAGTTCAAACTCCCGAAAATTATCATCTTCACCCCAGGGACATCTTGGGAGGTGTGGGAGGGTTTAGTACTCCACAATCCACAATGAGACTGCAGACCATCACAGAAGCATCATAATTTTGAATGGTGGGACCTCAGTTACTCAGCAGACAGTAAACAATCCACCCTTCCAAAGGAAAGGGGAGAGAGGAAAGGGAAGAATTGTCAGTTAATTTCAAAGGAGCTTTCTTTCACTGTCTACTTTGAATGTATGACCTTCTCTTACCTATTCTACTGGAGTGATGATAACGAAACTGGGTTTTTCCTTCTAGAAAATTCTACAGGTTAAGGGTTAACATTTACCTTTAATACAAGGGAAATTGTTCTCACTTCTTTATCCTTTACAACTTTAGGATGTTGCTGAAATTCTAATGTAATGGAAGTGTTATTCCCATGCTGCAACAGCTTTTAGTCTTTTCTCTTGCATATTTTTAATGTTTAAGGAACTTAGAACTTTTAAATTGCTCCTTCAAACATTCACCAGTATAAGAAAAAATATGTATTCTCACTAAATTTTAGCATATTACATGTAAAAGAGCTATTAATAAATTACCTGACATAATTATGAGATCAAAAGAGACAATCTATGAGAATTCTAGGTAAATATTTTAGTGTGATTGTCTTAATTAGTATGTTTAACATAACAAGCAAAATAGACATTAAAGTAATTACTAAAGAAATTCTGGCTCAAAATTAGTCACTAGTAGATGTTATAGAAGACATACCTGAATGCAGTATGCAGTGTCGTTGTGTAACAAGACTTTTTTTTAAGGAGGCACTATGTGTCTACTCATGTCAGATAGGGAACCCAGGACTCTTGACATCTATGAGCACCTGTACTCACATACACATACCCACACTTTCATACACACACATATACCGATGATTGAAGTAATAATAATCATACTTTTAAAACCACAAATGATGTAAAGATAAAGAAACTCTTGTAGATTTCTAGTAGTAGCAAGTGTTAGTGCAGTCACTATGGAAAGAAGTACATTTCAGCATAAAACTAAAAAGAGAGCTACCATCTAACCCAGCTACAACACTCCTGGGAATATAGCTCAAAAATTCCAGTTAAGCAAACTACAGAGACACCCAATTACCCACACTCATTACAACACTGTTCTCAAAAGCCAAATTACCTTAGTTTCCATTAACAGATAAGTGGATTTTTTTAATGTAGGACATATATACACAATGTGGTTTTATTCAGTCATGAAAAATGAAATTGTTTGCAAGAAATGAATAAAATTGTAGCTAACCATATTCAAGAAAATAAGACTAATCCAGAAAGAAAAATGCTGTGTGTACCAGGCTTTTTCTTTTGGGCAGCCAACCAGCTCCCAACATGGAGACTTATGAATGCTTAGCCTTATCTTAGCTCTTATCTAATGTTTCTCTTTATCTACATTTTGCCTCAAGGCTTTTTTCTTCCATTATTTTATTTGAATTTCAAAAAAGATTGTTTTACATGTCAATCCCAGTTCCTTATCCCTCCCTCCCTTACCACCCTCCCAACTAAAACCCTTCTGCTCCCCAGGGAGGGTGAGTCCTTCCATAGAGAGACTTCAGAGTCTGTCATGTCCTGTGGGACAGGGCCTAGGCCCACCCCCATGTGTCTTGGCTCAGGGAGTATCCCTCTATGTGGAATGGACTCCCAAAGTCCACACGTATGCTAGGGATAAGTACTGATCTACTACAGAAGGCCCCATGATTTCTGAGGCCACCTCACAGACACCTAAGTTCCTTGGTCTGGATCAGTTCCATGCTGGTATCCCAGCTATCAGTCTGGGAACCAAGAGCTCCACCTTGTTCAGGTCAGCTGTTTTCGTGGGTTTCACCAGCCTGGTCTGGACCCTTTTGCTCATCACTCCTCCTTCTCTGCAACTGGATTCCAGTTCAGTTCAGTGATAAGTTGTGGGTGTCTGCTTCTACTTCTATCAGCTGCTGGATGAAGGCTATAGGATGGCACATAAGTCAGTCATCAATCTCATTGTCAGGGGAGGGCATTTAAGGTACCCTCTCCTCTGTTGCTTGGATTGTTAGTTGGTGTCATCTTTGTAGCTCTCCAGACATTTCCCTAGTGCCTGATTTCTCTTTAAACCTATAATGTCTCTCTTTATTATGGTATCTCTTATCTTGCTTTCCTCTATTCTTCCCGGACTCATCCTTATTGCTTCCTCATGCCCTCCTCACCCCTCCTCTTCTACCCTTCTCATTCTCCTAGCTCCCTCTCCCCATCCCCCATGCTCCCAATTTGCTCAGGAGATCTTGTCCCTTTCCTCTTCTCTGGGGAACCATGTATGTCACTTTTAGAGTTCTCCTTGTTTCCCAGCTTCTCTGGCAATGTGGATTGTGGGCTGGTAATCCTTTGCTCTACGTCTAAAATCCATGGGAGTGAATACATACAGTGTTTGTCTTTTTGTGATTGGGTTACCTTACTCAGAATGGTTTCTTCTAGATCCATTCATTTGCCTGCAAATTTCAAGAATCCATTGTATTTTTTTTCTGCTGAGTAGTACTCCATTGTGTAAATGTACCACATTTTCTCTATCCATTCTTCAGTTGAGGGGCATCTAGGTTGTTTCCAGGTTCTGGCTATTACAAATAATGCTGCAATGAACACCATTGAACAGATGTCCTTGTTGTATGAATGTGCTTCTTTTGGGTATATGTCTAAGAGTGGAATTGCTGGATCTTGTGGTAGGTAGACTGATTCCCATTTTCCTGAGGAATCACCATACAGATTTCCAAAGTGGCTGTATGAGTTTGCACTCCCACCTGCAGTGGAGAAGTGTTCCCCTTTCTCCACATCCTCTCCAGCATAAACTGTCATCGTTGTTTTTGATTTTAGCCATTCTGACAGGAGTAAGATGGTATCTCAGAGTTGTTTTGATTTGCATTCCCCTGATGGCTAAAGATGTTGAACACTTTCTCATGTGTCTTTCAGTCATTTTAGATTCCTCTATTGAGAATTGTCTATTTAGTTCTGTGCCCACTTTTTAATTGGATTGTTTGGTGTTTTGGAGACTAGCTTCTTGAGTTCTTTGTATATTTTGGAGATCAGCCCTCTGTCAGATGTGGGGTGGGTGAAGATCTTTTCCCAGTCTGTGGGCTGCCGTTTTGTCTTGCTGACTCCCAAGTCCCCAGTACCAGTCCTGCCTCCATCCACCAGCCTCAAGGCTTTTTACCTTCTTTCTTTATGTCTTACTTTCCTGCTGTCACTATGTTTGTCTGTCTGGCAGCTGCCTAGTTTCTGTCCCTGGGCATGTCCCTCTCTCCTTATTCTCTTCTTCCTTCTTCTCTCTCTTTTTGAGCCTAGATTTCTCCTCCTATTTATCCCCTCTGCCCACCATCCCTGCCTATCTGTCTCCTGCCTAGATATTGGTCATTCAGCTTTTTATTAGAACAATCATTTGCCTTAGGAAGGCAAGGTGAAACAGCACCACATCTTTTCATAATTAAACAAATGCAGCACGAACAAATTTAACACATGCTTACAGTTAAAACTATATTCTGCAACATAAACAAACATAATATGTCTTTACATAGTTAAAATAATATTCCATCATAACAGACACAGACACAGACACAGACACAGACACACAGACACACACACACACACACACACACACACACACACACACACACACACACGAGAGAGAGAGAGAGAGAGAGAGAGAGACAGAGACAGAGACAGAGACAGAGAGACAGAGACAGAGAGACAGAGACAGAGACAGAGAGAAGGCAGAAGAAGACAGGGACAAATGAAGATGAATATTAATTGGGACTGAGGGAATGAACATAGTTAAGTACATGACATACTTGAGCAAAATGTCATTATGAAACCCATCCCTTTGTACAATGAATATATATATATATATATATATATATATATAGTACAAATTTTAAAGATTAAAGAAAAATAAATATATCATACATATTCATTAAGACCACACAAAGGGTACACACACACTTTTTGGCATATGCAATGGGTACCATTCTTTATTTTAGTTCTATCTACTCAAATCTTGCCATCCAGACTACTTCTTGCACTTACATCTCTAAAATGTTTCTTTCAAAAAAAGCTAGAACTTCCACATATTTCACTTAGTTCTTCAGATGTTTCATATATTTTATTTCTGTCTCTCCAATTAAAACGGCGCTCCTAGAAGGTCTTTCTGAGTCGGTCTCCTGGCATTTGCAATGCATTTTTGAGCGCTAAGTTCACTAATGACAGAAAATGCATAATCGTGTGCCTTTATAAACTGTGACACAAATCTAGGCTGAGAAACTTTGAGGCAAATAAATGTCTATAAGAGAAGTGATGAGTTTTCTGTGTGGTACAAAGATGACCCTCAAAGCACACAGAATACATAAAATCCTTCTATAAAGGAAATACTACAGACTATGTAAACAGAGTCTGTGACACTCAATATTTCTAGCCAAAATGAAAATACCATGTGGCATCTTTGATCTCCTTTTGTGTAGTTGAGGCAAAATAAGATACATTATTTCCATGCATGCTCAAATATTTGTCAAGTGGACACAGTTATGTCACCATAGTGGGTTCCCTCTCTAAATTAGAAAAAACTTGATTTTCTTTAAGACTTAAGTATTGATTTATATTAGTTACTCTCTTCTTGCATCCTCTGAAACACAAAGTATACTATTTCTGTTTGGGTAAATGTAAATTCCTGAATGTGTAGGGCGACAGCTAAGCCAGGAAGATGTTAAACAAAAAGACATATTGGAAAAATTGCTGTCAGTTTATAACACTTACCTTCTAAGCTTACAAGTCTTCGAAGTAACCGGGGCAGCCTTGACAAATTTGATTCAGAAAATATTTGATATTATGCACAAGAACACACATATCTGCACACCAGGCTTGTTCCAGCCCCACCTGCCTTTGAAAAGGAAGAAGGCACCAGATTCTTCCTTCTAGGGAAACTCCATTCAGCACCATAATGTCTATTTCCCTGAAGAGGACAAGCTACAACAGGTCTGGTTTTTATCATTAGTCTCCAAACCAAGTTAACCTGGCCACTAGTATTCTGCTTCTGTGAGAATGTGGGAAATGCTGAGAAATGGGGCTTGATGCCATATGCCTCTACACCTGTTGTTTAGGACAGTGCTTTACTTTGCACTGACTGTGGTTACTTCATCCACAGAGCTCAAAAACCTGCCTCTAGTGCCTGCCAGGAAGAGAGCTGTACCACAGTACACAGAGACCAGCAGGCATTCTGGAAATGGGGCACGGGAAGGAAAAGATGAAAACCCCAGTTTGGAAGGCTACCAAAGTGTTAAAAAGCACCAGATTACCTAATTCCTCTGCTACTCGATACTAAGACTTGGACACCTCTGAGGTGCTCAGTAGCATGCCACAGTGAGCTTTCCTCAGTTCTCCTTAAAGAGATGTTCTCTGGATCTCTGTCTCCAGTCTTCCCACCTCATTCATCTCTGACATCCCTGAACAGCCAGCAACTCTCTCTCCTTGAGCTCACCGCATGTGGAAGCCTGTATCTCTGTGTCTGTGCCTTCTCATTCCTGCCCTCCCCTCAGCTCCAAATCTGCTCTTCTTCCACTGGCTGCAGAATCCAGGTTACATTAACAATGGCCACTTCTCTTACCACCGACACACACTAGAAATTTATTATGCTTATGTTAGAAGCATTATTTTTATGACTTAAATTTCAAACAGAAGTTTAAAACTCATATTTTTCAAATAGGGAAACTGGATGCCATCCATTCTCCTAAGGCCACCCAGGTAGAAGGTCAAATTTGAGAGACATATTTGGGTTTCTATACTAGGTTGGTAAATGGCTTTGTTGAGATTTAATTTATATATCAAACATGTGAACAACTCAACACACAATCACTGGATTTTAATATATTTGCATAGTTGTGCAACCATCACAATTAATTTTACAGCATTTTCATCTTCCCAAAGGAGGCTCAGCATAGTTTATTCTCACATACTATTTCACTTACTCTGTTAGCCTGGGAAATCACTAATCTGCTCTTTCAATTTGTAGATTTACCTGTTCTGGAAATTTCATACAGTCTTGCAATATTTTGTCTTTGTGTCTACTTCCATGTTGCAAGCCTTCAAGGTGCATCTAAGCTGCTGAATGTATTCCTACCCCACTTACTTTTATGCATATCCCATTGTACTCATTTTGTGTATCTGGTTACCAGGGGATGAAAATACAGATTGCCTCTATTTGGGGGTCACTATGAATAATGTTTCAATGAATGCAATTTACAAATTGGGGTCTAGAAAACGCTTCTATTTCTTTTGGATATACATGTGCAGATGTAGCCATTGGCTTGATTTCATGTTCAACCATTAAGTGTCCAGACTATTTCTCAAAGAGGTTGCATTGTTTTCTATTTCTTCCAGCAGTGTGTGGGGGCTCTGATCATTGTGTATCTTCACCAACATTTATTACATCCCTTCTTCTGTTTTACAGAAATTTGACTACTATACCAGTCTTCCAGGTCAAGTGGCATCTGATTTTAATTTCTAATTGCATTTTCCTGATGGCAAAACCTAGGTTTTTCTTAAACTACATCTCAATATATTTGTTAAAGTTTTCCATTCAAGGCAGGCAGTGGTGGTGCACACCTTTAATTCCAGAACTCAGAAGGCAGAGGCAGGTATATCTCTGTGAGTCTGAGGCCAGCCTAGTCTACCAAGTGAGTTCCAGGACAGCCAGGGCTATTTTCAAAACCCTGTTTCAAAAAACAAAAACAACAACAAAAGTTATTCATTAAATGTCAAACTCATTGCTTTTTACAGCAGCTTTCAGTTAGAAAGACAGAAAAAGATATGATCATACATACACCTGTGCTAATAAGTGTGTGTATAAGTATATGTATACACATGTTTCTACATGTATGTCTCATACATGTTTGCCACTTTCTTCCATGGCTCCGGGGAGTGGCCTAATTGAGACAGTGAGAAGATGAAGAAAAGACAAATCCAGAAAATCTGGAATCAGGTAAAATAATCTCTTGATGGGAAAGCCACATTACTCTGTAATCTTGCATGTTTATTTAACAGTTGAACTGGCAGATAGTCTTATTGCATAACCTGATGGGGAAGGCAGCTTTTATATATATGGCTGAATCAAGGGGGCAGGTTTTGCCATCTTTGTTGGAGCAGTCTCTGACAGGGAGCAGACCTCAGGAAATAAATATACAGGGAGGTTATAGTGTGCATTTTCTGCACACATTGTCAACATCCATAAGTGGACTAAAGAAAGATTTTGCCAATTCTTGCTGAGCCACTGGGGTAAGGCTTTGTTCCTTGACATGACCAGCTCATGCCAACAACACACATCACTCAGGACTTCCCACACTTAGGGCTCCTCCACTCCCCACAATGTGTTTGTCTTTGAACTATTAAAAGTGTGGGTTTATATGCTAAATGCCTCGAGGTCAAATTCAGTAAACACAACCTAATTCCTGAGTTACCTACAGCTTGTAGCTGTATTGCTCTAACCTCATTTTCTTACTCATAAGCAAGGACAATAAAAAGTATGTACATAACATTGTGCAAGCTAAGTATTTATTTTTTGAAAAATAGTACCTCACGCTAGGCATGGTAGCATACATCTTTCTTTTTTCTCCGTTTTTTATTTAAATTAGAAACAAGTTTGTTTTCCATGTTAATCCCAGTTCCCTCTCTCTCTCCTCCTCCCCTGACCCCCACTAACACCCTACCTATCCCATATGATTTCTGCTCCCCAGGGAGGGTGAGGCCTTCAATGGCGGGGGTCTTCAAAGTTTGTCACATCCTTTGGGATAGGGCTTAGGCTCTCCCCTGTGAGTCTAGGCTCATGGAGTATCCCTCTATGTGGAATGGGCTCCCAAAGTCCGTTCCTATGCTAGGGATAAGTACTGATCTTACTACAAGAGGCCCCATAGATTTCTCAGGCCTCCTCACTGATATCCACATTCATGGAGTCTGAATCAGTCCCATGCTGCTTTCCCATGGATCAGTCTGGGGACCAAGAGCTCCCCCTTGTTCAGCTCAGCTGTTACTGTGAGTTTCACCAGCCTGGTCTTGACCCTGTTGCTCATTCCTCCTCCTTCTCTGCAACTGGATTCCAATTCATTTCAGTGTTTAGCTGTGGGTATCTGCTTCTACTTCCATCAGCTGCTGGCTGAAGGCTCTAGGATGGCATACATCTTTAACCCCTTGGTTGCAGAGTCAGGTGGATGTTTGTGAGTTCGAGGTCAACCTAGTCTACATACTGACACCTCATCTCAAACATGATTTTACCCTAATATTTGGGTATTTGTTGAATTTGTTATCATTAGGAAGTATTTCATATGATGGAAAAAATTTAAAACAACTATTTTTTTAATTATATGCTTGCCTGCTTGTTTTTATCAGCCATTATCTTTTATTTGACATCAATTTAGTCCTTGTAAAGGATCCTATCTCTCCATACCTAATTTCTCACCCTACCCTTCAATAAGATTGAAAATTCTCCATACAAAAGGAAAATGATAATGCAAACACCCTTATTGCAAAATACCATCGTCCCTTTTCATAGCTTGTTTTAAATATCTCATTGAGATACATCATCAACAAAATTCCCATCTCAGCCCAAGCCAGAAAAAGAAGCCCTTTCAGAGGCTGCGATGGTGTGTGCTCTTGAAGAGAAGCAGCAAAGGTCTCCTTTTCTCCTCCACAGTCCTCTGCTTTAGCCCTTGTGCTTCCCACTCATCAAACCTGAGGGAGCAGTGGAAATAAGCAGCACAAATTGGCAGATAATGCACCTCATTTCCATGTGGAAGCAGGTGCGTTTTCCTGCAGATAAGTAGTGCCATGACACTGATCTGCTCTGACAGGCCGGCTGATCAGAAATTACTCAGCACGCATTGCCACTGGCCAGGGAAGCTTCTCCCAAGAGCTTTCCCCACAGCTCTTCAGTCCCCTGGGTGCTAATTAAAATTTACTGGATAATATTTGCAAAGCTCAATGGCCCTAGTTACAGCAATTATCAGTTACTAAACGTTAGTGTCGAAGATGTCACCTGATGATTAGCTGCATTTTCCCCAGGATTCTCCCTCTGGCCCCTCCCACGATTCCTTCTCTTCAAGAAATTGAGTAAGCTAATGTCTCAATTGATTAGAGGGAAAGAAAAATCACCATCCATTTTTCATTGAACCACTAGAAACTGAGGAATGTGGAATTTTTTTTTTTAAACACGCGAATTTTATTTGGCTGTTTTAAAGTGCTAACCTGGAAATCTGTCTCTGAGCCACATCTAAATAAAAAGGCCACTCTTTGTTCTGTTTATTTTAGTGATTTCATCAACACAGGAAAAAAAAAAGAGTCTACTATGGCCTGCCAATAATATTATTGCAAATGATTACTCTTGAGATGTAAGGGCCAGACAAAGTAAAATTACCCCCATTTGTGGAATTGGCTCCAAGCCACCCATAGGTGAAAGACCCGATAACTTCAAATCATGCCTTGGCCTCTTGTGTGGCAGATTTTTCCTATGAAGACACAATATATCTACTCACCCTAGAAAGTGAGCCCCGAACACACACCAGAGTAAAGAGTGCTTTAATGTCCAATTTGGTGAAGCAATGAGTTCTTTTTGTTGCGGTTAATAACAGAAGTATGGGAGAGGGGTTGCTTACAAGGAGCAGGAATAACTAAAAAGCAGCTACATCACCACAAAGTGCATCTCAACATGGGTGATGACTCCAAAAGCTAAAACCGGGCAGCCTCTAGGCTCATAGGCAGCTCTGCATTCTGAATGTCTCTTGGTTGATCAGTCTCCACCCCCAGCAAGTGTTTACTTCTCCCTCCATTTTTAAAAATACCATTGGTAGGGGCTCTTGAATTTTTTCCCAATTTTTGTTCCCCTGGATATGAGAACTTCTGTTTATGTCTTATTTATCACCTGGCCCCCACAGTCTCCTGGCCATACCATAATGAAAAATGCATTTGGTCCAACTTCCGAAGTCTTTATAGTTTTTCACAGTCTCAAGACAGTTTCAGAATCCAAAGTCTGTTCTGAGGCTCAAGGGAGTCTCTTAACTGCAACTATAAAATAAAAATAATAAAAATTACATATTTCCATCATAAAATGACAGAGAACATACATTACTATTCCAAAAGGGAGGAAAGAGAACATACTAAGAAAATCCTAGACCAAAGAAATACCAAAATCCAGTACAGCAAACTCCACATTGCATTTCTATATCCAATATCAAAAGTCTTAGATGCCTTTCCTATTTTGCTAACTACAACAAACCCTTTGCACTTGAGTTTGTTCCACTCCCCACGTGCAGCTCTCCCTGGCAGGTATCCCATAACTCTGGCATCTCCAACATCTTGGGGTCTCCAAAATAATGTACGTTTTAATTTCACAGCTTCATTAAATGGTCTTTCACATTCCTGGCCTGAGCAGTAATCTTTAATCATGAAGGAATAATCTATAACCTCTTTATTCTTATATGTTCCATGACTCTAAAGGCAGAACCACATGGCCTGCACTGTCAAGTTCTGGTATCTGCTCAATATGGAACCTGGGCTCTTCCTTGAATTACTTGTATAAGCTTTAATTTGCTGAACTTTCCTTTCTAGAAAAAGTTTCCTTTTCACACATTGGAAGCTGAGCTGGATGGGGTCCTACCACTCTGGGCATCACTCCCTTTATTCCCTTTCTGCTTATCTCTTTCAGCACAAATCTTGGCTCCAATACTAAATTAAATTTCCTGGTGCTCTCTTTCTCCTTGCTACAGTGTTCCATTTTGTTCTGCTTGCTCTTTTTCATTATATACCTGCATAACTATGATCATTAATAACTACATGACAGAATCAATATTACGCTGTCTTAAAATCTCCTCTGCCAAAAAACTTTTCAATTTAGCCTCAGGCAGAGTCTTGTGACAAGAGCAAAAGCAGCCACATTCTTTGCCAAAATATCTGTCCCATATACTAATATGGTTCTCCTCTGAAACTTCTTGAGCTGGGCCACCATAGTCCACATTGCTCTCAGCCCTACAGACTTACAAGCTCCTAATAAGATGGCTCTGCTTATAACATTCACTTGCTTTTCTATTCAAAATACAAAATATTCCATATTCCTCCACAAAACATTATGGTTAGGTCTGTCACAACAAAAGCCCATTCCTGGTCACCAACTTAAGTTTTAGTTACTTTTCTATTTCCATGAAGAGTGTGGCCATTTGAATAGGTATGGCCCCAATAGTCCCTTGTGTTTGATTGCTTGGCCATAGTGAATGGCACCATTAGGAAGTATGGTGTTGTTGGAATAGGTGTGGCCTTTTGGAAGACATGTGACACTGTGGGGTCAGGTTTTGAGTTATCAAGCCATGCCCAGTGAGACAATTCACTTCCTGTTGCCTGGGGATCAAGATGTAGAACTCTCAGCTTCTTCTCCAGAAACATGTCTGCCTGCATGCCATCATCCTCTGATGGTAATAGACTAAGCCTCTGAAACTGTAAACCAGCCCCAATTAAACGTTTTCCTTTATAAAAGTTGCCATGGTCATGGTATCTCTTCACAGTAGTAAAAACCCTAACTAAGACAGAAGTTGGTGCCAGTGACTGGGATAATGCAGTGATAGGCCTAACCATGCTTTTTTCTGGAGGAATTTGGACTTTGGTACTTTGGATTAGGAGAGCAGTAGAATGTTTTGAGCACTGACTCTCTCACTGTGGTTGACCAAGGCATTCATACACAACTTAGATACTTATGCTCACCTTTCTGTACCCATCTTCTCCTGTTTTAACATAAAAGCCCAAAGCAGGTGTGAACTATTGCCTTCTGAACTTCTTGCTCTACACCCAACAGTGCTGTAACAGTCACAGAAGCTAGCAGAATGGGCTATGCAGACACTGTCACCTGGCCTGAAATCTCCTGAAATAAAAAATATATATATATGCTTTGGTATACTTCACAGAGTTCATGGAAAACAAGTACAGTTTGACTAAGTAAACATAAATTTAAGTAATTTTTAGACTAACAGGCTGATAGAAATGAAGTAGAAACTGAAGACTATATAAAATGGTAATACATGAGTAAAGAATCAGTACTGACAAGTGATTTTAGAGGTTTTCTATGTAGCAGTTGTGCAAAATAAACATTTAATAACAAAATACCATCTTTCATATTAAAATGTGAAAATTAAAGACAATAGCCATGTCAATCTAAGATGCTTGGGGAACGTGCAGTCTAGATATTTTATGCTATTGAATTGGCCAAACTTCTTGGAAGGGAAATTTGCCAATGCCCATCAAAATTGACAATGCAAACTGCTAGTGAACTTAGTGGCTCTGCTTCCAGGAATTTTTCTATAACAATAATGTGATCTCAGGGCATTGAAATGCATGTATAAGAAATATTCAATGCAAAAGCACTGAAAGCAGAAATTTTATTTATTTTATTTTTTTGAATTAGAAACAAGATGACAATCCCAGTTCCCTCTCCCTCCCTTCTTCCCCGACCATCCCCCCACCTCTACCTACCACATATCCTTTCTGCTCCCCAGGAAGGGTGAGGCCTTCCATAGGAGGTCATCAGAGTCCGTCGTATCCTTCGGGATAGGGCCTATGCCCACCTCCATGTGTCTTGGTTCAGGGAGTATTCCTCTATGTGGATTGGGCTCCTATGCTAAGGATAAGTACTGAACTACCACAGGAGGTCCCTTAGATTTCCGAAGTCTCCTCACTGAAGCCCACGTTCCTGGGGTCTGGATCAGTCCCATGCTGGTATCAGTCTGGGGAACAAGACCTCCACCTTGTTCAGATCAGCTGTTTCTGTGGGTTTCACCAGCCTGGTCTGGACTTCTTTGTCCATCACTCATTCTTCTCTGCAACTGGATTCCAGTTCAGTTCAGTGATTAGCTGTGGGTGTCTGCTTCTACTTCCACCAGCTGCTGGATGAAGGCTATAGGGTGGCATATAAGTCAGTCATCAATCTCATTATCAGGGGAGGGCATTTAAGGCAGCCTCTCCTCTGTTGCTTGGATTGTTAGTTGGTATCATCTTTGTAGATCTACAGACCTTTCCCTAGTGCCTGATTTCTCTTTAAACCTAAAATGTCTCCCTCTATTATAGTATCTCCTTTCTTGTTTTCTTCTCTTCTTCCCCTGACTCAACCTTTCTGCTCCCTTATGTCCTCCTCACCCCTCCTCTTCTTCCCTTATCATTCTGCTAGCTCCCTCCCCCCTCCTCCCTTGCTCCCAATTTGCTCAGGAGATCTTGTCCTTTCCCCCTGCTCCAGGGGACCAAGTATGTCTCTCTTAGGGTCCTACTTGTTTACTAGCTTCTCTAGCAGTGTGGATTGTAGGCTGGTATTCCTTTACTCTATGTCTAAAATCCACATAGGAGTGAGTACATATCACGTTTGTGAAAACAGAAAATTTGAGGAAGGCAACTAAGTGGCCATCAGATTGGTAAGTGAACTATAGTAATACCAATTAAACATATTCTTAATAATTAAAATTGTTGCATATATGTACTAAACTATAAAAATATCTATGACATAGTATAAACAGTTGCAGAATAGTAAGCATATCATGGCAATTATGGAAAACAAATGCTTCACATAATATATGTATAGCTGAATTTATTTAGAAAAAACCACCAAATATTTACATCATATTTTGACACTGATATGATACTTGAGAAGGTGAAAACATAGACTAGGCTGCAGTATGTAATTACTTCAGTGCTCTTTTTATGTCTCTTTTTTTATATCTTCCATAATTATGTCTCTCATAAAGAGAATACAATCATATAATTTAGGATAATTTACAACCTCAATGTATTAATTGGAAGTTCAGACTCCCACAGTCTTAATTTGTTTCTTTATTCATTTACTTTGGAACAAAAATTTTCTGACTGTAGCCAGGTAGGTATGAAATTCACAATCCTCCTGCCACAGCATCTTGAGTTCTAGATTACAGGCATGGTCATAACTTCAACTGGAAGATTTTCATTTAAATTTATGTATTTTACAAATATTGCTTTGCAATGACATTTTGAAATTCACATGCAAATGGATGGAACTAGAAGAAACAGTCCTGAGTGAGGTAACCCAGACACAGAAAGACAAACATAGTATATACTCACTCATAAATGGATATTAGATATAGAGCAAAGAATAGCCAGCCTACAATCCACAACCCCAGAGAAGCTAGGAAACGAGGAGGACCCTAAGAGAGACATACATGGACCCCCCTGAGAAGGGGAAAGGGACAAGATATCCTAAGTAAATTTGGAGCATGGGGGAGTGGAGGGAGGGAGGAGAAAGAGGAAGGGAGAACAGAAGGGTGGAGGAGAACATGAGGGATCAGGAAGGTGGAGTTGGGGGAAGAACAGAGGAGAGCAAAGAAAGAGATACCTTAATAGCGGGAACCCTTATGGACTTAACGAGAAACCTGGCACTAGAGAAATTTCCAGTAATCCACAAGGATGACCCCAACTAAGAATCTAAGCAATAGTGGAGAGGCTACCTTAAATGCCCTTCCCCTATAGTGAGATTAACGACTACCTTAAATGTCATCCTAGAGCCTTCATCCAGTAGCTGATAGAAGCAGAAGCAGAGATTCACAGCTAAACACTGAGTCGAACTCCTGGTATTCAGTTGCAGAGAGGGAGTAGTGATGAGCAAGGGGGTCAAGATCATGCTGGGGAAACCCACAGAAACAGCTGAACCGAGCAAGTGGAAGCTCATGGGCCCCAGTCTGACAGTTGGGGAACCAGTATAGGACTGAACAATGCCCCCTGAATGTAGGTGTCAGTTGCAGGGCTTGCTCAGTCTATGGGGCCTCTGGCAGTAGAACCAATATTTATCAGACTTTGGGAGCCCATACCCTATGGCAGGATACTCTCTCAGCCTAAATACAGAGGGGAGGGCCTAGGGCCTGCTCCAAATGATGGGATAGACTTTGATGATTCCCCCATGGAAGGCTTCACCCTCTCTCCCTGAGGAGTGGATAGGTTGGTGGATGGGGAGATGGTGGGAGGAAAAGGAGGATGGGAGGGGGAGGGAACTGAAATTGGTATTAAAATGGGATGATTTTTTTAATTTAAATGAAAATTAATCAAAAAAGGTTGTTTTGGTTTATTCTTTGAGAATTTCATGCACTATATTTTGATTATATATTTTCCCATCCCCCAACTTCTTTCAGATCTTCCCCCACCTCTCCATCTACTAACTTTATATTCTTTCTATTTCTTAAAATAGGGGAGGCATCTGCAGCACTAGTTCTAGTTGGTCTTAATAATAAAAACCCAGAGTCATATCTTAGGGGTGAAAGCTGAAAGATTAGAAAGCAGAGCAGCCAGCCACTAGAATTCTTACATCTACAAAATCCTGAGACCAAGAAGAGGCCGGTTTCTGTCTGCTTCTGCATTATATTCCTCTATCCACTCAGCCATATCACTTCCTACCTATCCATAACAGTCCTCTGGATCTCTATGGTTAACTAGTGGCTAGCTCTGCCCTTTGATCTTTAGGCAAGCTTTATTTGTTAGAGTACAAACAAAATATCACCACATTTCCACTTTTTGTCTAAAATAAAAAAGTTTGTAATATAAGTAAAACTATATACAATAAGTATAGTAACTATATATAATATATACAGACAATAAATACATCAATAATGCCTAGTCCATTAACAATTGACAAATTCAGAACTCCCACCCTAAGTCTGGACACACCTCACCCCTGTCTGCACTCTGCCCTCTGTCCTGCGGCGGGTGCCTGAGCCTCAGGTGAGTCTAGGTGCTGCACTGCTCCCCCCATCTGCCCCATCAACCCCTGCTTGCTTCTGCCTAAGCACCCCTCCCCAGACAAGAATGGACCTGCCCAGACAGGGAAGGCCCACCCTGAGTCCCGACACACCCCACCCTTGTGCACCCACTGCCCTCTGCCATCAGGCTGCGGCCAGAGGCTGAGCCCTCTGCCAGCCACCTGCGAGAGGGAGATACCCCACATGCACTCACTGGAAGAAGAGATAGGAAGAAGAAAGAGTAAGAACACACCCAACAACAGAAAGACCAATATAACACCACAAGAATCTAAGGAGTCCACACCAGCAAGATCTGAAAAGCCCAACAAAGAGGATGAAGAAGAGATGGACCTCAAAAATTATCTTAGGAAGATGATAGAGTCCTGTAGGGAAAGCTTTAGCCACGCCTAGTTAGGGGCTGGCTACAGGTATGTCTCAGCACTCCTGTGAGGGTGTGGTCAAGGTGACGTAGAGTGAGAGGTTCAGGTGGCTGGTTCACTTTCGTTGTTTTCAGGATGTCTTTTTCTTCTCATAAAGGCCATGTCTTGCAAGTCTGTGTTTGGGCTCATTCTTCTTTGCATAACCTAGAGAATCATAGATCATGCCAAAGCCAGTTGTTTTGCCGCAACCAAAGTGGGTTCTGAATCTGAACACAAAGATGACATCTGGTGTGGTTTTGTACATTGTGGCTAGCTTTTCCCGAATTAAAAGGCGGGGTGGGGGGACTGGCAGGCTGTCCCAAATGGGGCCAACATCCCACTCCTGACACCAGATAATGTGGGAAATTACCAATACAGAGCCAAGTAGAAATATAAGGGTACTTAATAGGGAAAAGTCTTACTTACAGAGCAACCTAGCCAGCCAGCATGGCAGCAGTCTGTACAGCAAGCCAAAAAGAAAACAAAAGTGAACCAGCCATCTGAACCTCTCACTCTAAATCACCCTGACCATGCCCTCGAAGGCCAGGTCAGACACACCTGTAGCCAGCCCCTAACTAGGCATGGCTACAGCTTCCCCTACAGAGTCCTTTAAAGAGGAAAGAAGAAAATCTCTTAAAGAAATAGGCGAAAAAAACAAGCAAAAAATCACAAAAGATGGAGGAAAAGACAAATCAAAAAAAAATTAAGAATTAAAAATTCTCTTAAAGAATCTAAACAGAGCCAAGAAAAAACAACCAGACAAGTGAAGGAAGCACTCAAAACAGTTCAAGGCATGAAAGCTGAAATAGACACAATAAAGAAAACACAGTACCAGGGGATGCTGGAAATAGAAAGGCTGGATAAATGATCAGGAACTAAAGATGTGAGTATAACCCATAGAATTCAAGAGATGGAAGAGAGAATCTCAGTTGTTGAAGACTCACTAGAGGATATACAGACATCGACCAAAGAAAATCTCAAGTCCAACAAATCGCTAACACAAAATATCCAGGAAATATGGAACACCGTGAAAAGGCCGAACCTAAGAATAATAGGTATAGAAGAAGGTGAGGAAATACAGCTCAAAGATACAGAAAACATATTCAACAAAAATATTGAAGAAAACTTCCCCAAACCACAGAAGGATATGCCTATGAAAGTACAAGGAGCTTACAGAACACCAAACAGACTGGACCACAAAATGAAGTCCCCTCGACACATAATAATTAAAATGCCAAACCTACAGAATAAAGAGAAAATATTAAGAGCAGCAAAGGAAAAAGGCCAAGTAACATATAAAGGCAGACCTATCAGAATCACACCTGACTTCTCAATGAAAACTTTGAAAGCCAGAAGGTCCTGGATAGATATCCTACAAACACTATGGGAGCATGGGATACCAACCCAGACTACTGAACCCAGCAAAACTTTCAATCACTATAGATGGAGAAAATAAGATATCCCATGACAAAACCAGACATAAGCAATACATATCCACAAATCCAGCACTACAGAAAGTTCTGGAAGGAAAACTCCAACCCAACGAACATAACTACACTCACAAAAACATAGGTAATAGATAATCCAAATTTACTAAACAGGAAAAGAAACAGGAGGGCAAATTCATACACAAGGACCCTACCAACAATAAATCCAAAACAAACAAGAACCAACAATCAATGGGCATTAATATCCCTCAATGTCAATGGTCTTAACCTGCCCATAAAATGATACAGGCTAACATAATGCATACGAAGACAGAATCCAACCTTCTACTGTATACAAGAAACACACACCAACTTCAAAGACAGGCATTACCTCAGAGTAAAGGGTTGGGAAAAGATTTCCAATCAAATGGGCCCAAGAAACAAGCTGGTGTGGCAATCCTAATATCTAACAAATTAGACTTCAAACTAAAATCAATCAAAAGAGATGAAGAAGGGCATTTCATACTCATCACAGGACAAGTCCATCAAGATGAAGTCTCAATCCTGAACATCTATGCCCCAAATACGAAGGCACCCACATTTGTAAAAGAAACATTGCTAAAGCTCAAACCACACATAAAACAACACACACTTATAGTAGGAGACTTCAACACCCCCTTTCACCACTAGACAGGACCACCAAGCAGAAAATTAACAAAGAAATGAAGGATCTAACAGAAATTATGACCCAACTGGGTTTAACAGATATCTATAAAACATTCCACCCAAAAACAAAAGAAGATTCCTTCTTCTCAGCACCACATGGCACCTTCTCTAAAATTGACCTCATAGTTGGCAACAAAGCAAACCTCCACAAAAGAAAACAAAAGAATTGAAATAACCCCCTGTATCTTATCAGATCACCATGCTTTAAAGTTAGAATTCAAAAGCAATACAAATTGCAGAAAACCTACAAACTCAAGGAAATTGAATAACACCCAATTACACCATTCCTGGGTTGAGGAAGAAATAAAAAAAGAAAGACTTCCTACAATTTAATGAGAATGTAGACACAACATATCCAAACTTATGGGACACTCTGAAAGCAGTGTTAAGGGGAAAGTTCATAGCACTAAGCGCCCACGTGAAGAAACTGGAGAAAAGTCACACTAGAGAATTCACAGAACAACTGAAATCTTTAGAGCAAAAAGAAGCAAACTCACCACAGAAGAGTAGATGCCAGGAAATAATCAAACTAATGGCTGAAATCAATAAAGTAGAAACTAGGAAAACATTACAAAGAATCAATGAAACAAAGAGTTGGCTCTTTGAGATGATCAACAAGATAGACAACCCTGTATCCAACTAACCAAAAGGCAGAGAGAGAGCATGCTAATTAACAAAATCAGAAACAAAAGGGAGATATAACAATCGGACACTGAGGAAATCCAGAGAATCATCACGTCATACTTTGAAAACCTGTACTCCACAAAATTCAAAAATCTAAAGGAAATGGACAATTTTCTGGATAGATATCACTTAAATTAAACCAAGAACAGATAAGCAGTTTAAATCGACCTATAACCCCTAATGAAAGAGAAATGGTCATCAAAAGCCTTCCAACCAAAAAAGAAAGAAAAAAAAAAAAAAAAAAAAAAAAAGGCCAGATGGCTTCACTGCAGAATTCTACCAGAAACTCAAACAAGAGCTATTACCAATACTCCTCAAATTGCTCAACACAAAAGAGGCAGAAGGGACATTGCTAAACTCTTTTCACGAGGCTACAATCACTTTGATACCCAAGCCACACAAAGATGCAACTAAAAAAGAGAACTACAGACCAATATCCCTCATGAACATCGATGCAAAATTACTCAACAAAATATTGGCGAATCGAATCCAAGAACACATCAGAAAAATCATCCACTTTGATCAAGTAGGCTTCATTCCAGGGATGCAAGGATGGTTCAACATATGAAATTATATCAATGTAATCCACCATATAAACAAACTGAAAAAGAAAAAACACATGATTATCTCACTAGATGCTGAAAAAGCCTTTGACAAAATCCAACATCCCTTCATGATAAAGATCTTGGAGAGAACAGGAATAACAGGAACATATCTAAACATGATAAAAGCAATATACACCAAACCAACAGCCAACATCAAAATAAATGGAGAGAAACTCAAAGCGATTCCTCTAAAATCAGGAACAAGACAAGATTGTCCACACTCAGCATATCTCTTCAATATTGTACTTAAAGTTCTAGCTAGAGCAATAAGCCAAGAAATAGAGATCAAAGGATACAAATTGGAAAAGAAGAAGTCAAACTTTCACTATTTGCAGATGATAAGACAGTCTACATGAGTGACCCAAAAACCTCTATCAGAGAACTCCTACAGCTGATAAACACCTTCATCAAAGTAGCAGAATACAAATTAACTTAAAAAAAATCAGTACCCATACTATACACAGATGATAAATCCAATAAGAAAGAAATCAGAGAAACATCACCCTTCACAATATCCACAAGCAACATAAAATATCTTGGGGTAACACTAACAAAAAAGTGACAGACCTGTACAGTAAGAACTTTGAGTCTTTAAAGAAAGAAATTAAAGAAGATACCATAAAATGGAAAGATCTCCCATGCTCTTGGGTAGGTAGAATCAACATAGTAAAAATGGCAATCTTGCCAAAAGTAATCTACAGATTCAAGGCAATCGCCCTCAACATCCCAAGACAGTTCTTCACAGATCTTGAAAGAACAATTCTCAACTTTATATGTAAAAACAAAAAACCCAGAATAGCCAGAACAACTCTGTACAATAAAGGATCTTCCGGAGGTATCACCATCCCTGACTTCAAGCTGTATTATAGGGCCATAGTTCTGAAAACAGCTTGGTATTGGCACAAAAATAGACAGATAGACCAATTGAATCGAAATGAAAATCCTGATATTAACCCACACACCTATGAACACCTTATTTTTGACAAAGATGCTAAATCTATACAATGGAAGAAACATAGCATCTTCAACAAATGTTGCTGGCACAACTGGGCTCAGACATGCAGAAGATTGCAGATAGATCCATATCTGTCACCATGCATAAAACTTAAGTGCAAATGGATCAAATATCTCACCATAAATCCAGCCACACTGAATCTTCCAGAAGAGGGAGTGGGAGATACCCTTGAACGAATTGGCACAGGAGACCGCTTCCTGAACATTACGCCAGTAGCACAGACATTGAGAACTGCAATTAATAAATGGGATCTCCTGAAACTGAGAAGCTTCAGCAAGACAAAGGACACAGTCAATAGGGCAAAATGACAGCCCATAGAATGGGAAAAGGTCTTCACCAACCCCACATCCGACAGAGGGCTATCTCCAAAATATACAATGAACTCAAGAAGCTAGCCACCAAAACACCAAACAATGAAATTAAAAAGTGGGGTACAGAACTAAATAGAGAATTCTCAACAGAGGAATCTGAAATGGCTGAAACACACTTAAGAAAGTGCTCAAAATCCTTGGCCATCAGAGAAATGCAACTCAAAACAACTCTGAGATACCACCTCACACCTGTCAGAATGGCTAAAATCAAAAACACCAATGACAATCTATGCTGGAGAGGATGCGGAGAAAAAGGAACACTCCTCCATTGTTGGTGGGAGTGCAAACTTGTAAGACCACTTTGGAAATCAGTATGGCAGTTGCTCAAAAAAATGTGAATCAGTCTACCACAAGATCCAGCAATTCCTTTCTTGGGCATATGCCCGAATAATGCATGTTCATACAACAAGGACATATGTTCAACCATGCTCATAGCAACATAATTTGTAATAGCCAGACCCTGGAAGCAACCTAGATGCCCCTCAATTGAAGAATGGATAGAGAAAATGTGGTACATTTATACAATGGAGTACTACTCAGCAGAAAAAAAGCAATGGAATCTTGAAATTTGTAGGCAAATGAATGGAACTAGAAGAAACCATCCTCAATGAGGTAACCCAGTCACAAAAAGACAAAATTGATATGTACTCACTTATATGAGAATTTTAGACAAAGGGCAAAGAATTACCAGCCTACAATCCTCTTCACCAAAGAAACTAGGATAAAAGAAGTACTCTAAGGGAAAAATGCATGGACCCCAGGAATGGGAAGGGGCAGGAACTCCTGAGCTAATTGGGAACATGAGGGTAGGGGAGAGGGAGCTGCCAGAATGAGAGGAGGAGAAGAGGAGAGGAGAGGAGGAAATGAAGGAGCAGAAATATTGAGTTGTGGGAACTATAGAGGAGAGCAGGATGAGAGATACCATATCAGAGGGAGCCATTATAGGCCCAAGGAGAGATCTGGCATTAGGGAGATTTCCAGAGACCTACAAGGATGACACGAACTCACAATCTAGGCAATGGTGGAGAGGAAAACCTAAATGCCCTTCCCCTATAATGAGACTGTTCACTACTTTTTATGCCATCCTAGAGCCCTCAGTGGCTGATGGAAGCAGAGGCAGACATACACACATATACACTGAACTGAACTCTGGAACCTAATTACAGAGAGGAAGGAATGAAGATCAAAGGGGTCGGGACAAGGATAGTGAAACCCCCAGAAACAGCTGGCCTGAACAAGGGGGAACACATTGACCCCAGACTGCTGTCTGGGAGGCCAGCTCGGAACTGATCCAGATCCCTGAATATGGATGTCAATGAGGAGGCCTCTGCAGTCTAGGGGGCCCCTGGTAGAGGATTAGTATTTTTCCCTGTTGTAAGAAGGAACTTTGAGAGCCCATCCCACATAAAGGGATGCACTCTTGGCCTGGACACATGTGGAAGGGCCTAGGCCAGGCCCAGGATGATGTAGTGGACTGTGGGGAGCCCCTGTCGAGGGCCCTACCCTGCCTGGGGAATGGAGGGTGGATGGGGTGGGGGGATATGTCAGGGATGGGGGAAGGGTGGGGGAGAGAAGGGAGAAGGGATTGACATGTGAAACAAGCTTGTTCCTAATTTGAACTAATAAAAAAAGAAAATAAAAAGCTAATAAAAAATTGACAAATTCAGAGAAAATAATCCATTATCTATCCTATCTTGCATAGTCCAAATTGTTCACTTTCTATCTTAACTTATATTACTAAAGCTATCTTGTAACGTCTCTCAACCTTGTACACTTTACACCTCTTAGTGAGTTTTTTTTTTCTGAATTTGGTAGCAAGGAAAACTAATCTAACAAATAAAGCTTGCCTGAAGATCAGAGAGCAGAGCTAGTCACCATAAAGGTCTGGAGGTCTCTACAGGCAGACAGGAAGTGATATGGTTGGGTAGAGAGAGAAATATAAATTGGGAGGAGACAGGAGCTCTGCCTCTTTTTGGTCTGAGGATTTTGTAGAGGTAAGAGCACTACTGGGTTTTTATTGTTAAGACCAATTAGAACTCATGGTACATCTGGCACCCAACATGGGGCTATTTAACATTCCCTGTAGAGAACCTTCCATTGATATCTCTTAATAGGCCGAGAATTATTGTAAGTAGGCACTGTTAAGGCAAATTTTCTTTTTCTCATGAAGGTATACTGAAGAAACTATCTTTTATATCAATAACCCTTTAGATAATAGAGAAGGCAAAGGAATTCCAGGCTGTAGAGAACCCATTGGCTGAATCACCTATTAACAGCTCTTAGATCTGTTACCATTCTCCATTTTCCAGATTTCTTTATAATAACAAATACAGGAGAATTCCATGTACTGGTTAACTCTTCAATATTCTGAGCTTTTAGCTGTTCTTGTACCAGTTGTTCTAAGACTTTCAGTTTCTCTGTTTTTAAAGGCCATTGTGCAACCCATACATATTTGTCAGTCAATTATTTTAAAGGAAGGGCTGTTGGTGCCTTCAAAAGATCAGCAGCTGTTGTGCCCTGTTCTTGTACTGCCTGAATTGTTGGTGACTGTTCTTTATAACACCTTCTAATATTTTGCCTAGAAACATATGTTACTTTATGGTTTGTTTCTGAGATTGGAGGAATGTTAATCTGAATATTCCATTGCTATAACAAATAACTTTCCCATAAATTCATTGCTGTTAGCCACATATGGCTTTAATTTTGTTCTCTGTCCTTTTAACCCTACACATCCACCCATCTCATACTCTGTTTCACCTGAGATAAAGTTCCAATCCTAAAAGCTGAACATTTATCTCCTGAAGAGTTCAATTTTGTTTATGTTCTGGTACCTCAACTGGATGTGTGTTCTCAAAGGAACTCTGAGAGTGCTCCTTCCTCATGTTGACCCTAAGTAGCTCCCCTTATTCTTAATGCATACTCTGGAACGTCTGAGGTTTTCTAGTAAGTTTCTTGGTTGTTGTTTTGTGAGCAGTACTAAGAGAAGGAAGTTATACACTCTGTATCTATTCAGGACATGTTCACTTCTCCTTCCATTTTAGGTTTAAACTTGTCTTTGAGGTAAATGAACCATAAAATAATAAAAGAGGTGATGATAAAATTACTTGAATCTCCTTTAAAAAGCAAAAATAGAAAGGATAAAAGCAAAATGTAGATAAGAATAACAGATGTCTGGGTTTGGGTTTCTTTGGAGTTTTTATAAATGCAGATGTGTAATGCTTTTGTCATAAACATAAAGACCATGGCAGTTCATCAGGAACAGACACTAATCTGTGCAGGAAGGATCTGAGCTTGGGCAGTATATGTATTAATTTCAAGGGGCAGTACATGAACTAATCTCAAGGAAGAAATTTCCTATAATGAAGATGTTTCTAATGAGCCTTGTTATCACAATCTTCAGCAGCATCAGTGTACTGAATTATACATACACATGCAATAAGAATCCAAAACAAAGGGTATTTGTACTTTTATATGAATGGAAAACAGAAAGTCACAGCTATTTCATGCTTATGAATGTATGTTATAGATCAGTACAATGTGCTGATGTGCAGACACATTTGAATAACCCTCTCTGGAGTTCTTCTTTCTCAGCGGTTTAGAATTAAAATCAGTGAAAGGACTAATTGATAATCATAATTAGAATCTTTAGTTGAGAATTGCAGATACTACTAATGAAATCCATATTAATATTATTACACTTTCTACTATTAGTGTTAATTTTTCACAGGTGAAATAAATGTTCAAAATACATGATTATACAGAACACTATTTAGTCACCAGAAGCCTTGCACTAGAAGGCTAGGCACTCTTGCTCTAATTAGCCCTTTTCAGAGAACACTTTGACATCGTGATCTTTGTTAAAACTGAGTTTTCAGAATTGTGTTTTTTTGTTGTTTGTTTGTTTTCACCTCAGAGTCACTCTGTCAAAGTAGGTACTTACGACAGTACTGGGAGACAAGGATAGATTTTTTTTACTAGAATGTGTTGTTCCCTCTGACTGGTATATTATTACAGTTTTGGCTAAGATTGTCAATATAAAATATCATCTAACTAAGATTCTTAATTATAATCATGCATTTTTACCTATTATCCATCAAAACGGTTTACATTTAAAGACCAAAGTACTACATACTTATACCTAGATAAGTGTGAATCCCATGAGGCAAACCTTTCCCTGAGGAGGATTTATTGGGAGGAAGAAGAAAAATTTCAGTAGGAGGAAGAAAGATGGAAAGGGGCGATGGGGTATGTCAGTGAGTGAAATTATGCCTATGTGCAAAAGGAGAGTCAGAGAGCTTCCATGCACCTTAACCAGATTCCTGTTCAAGACCAAGACACTTATTCTTCCATGTGCACAAAGAGTAGGCTGTAGACCAGATGAATGTTTTTTTGGACTAATCATTAGTTGAAGAAAATCACCCCCTTGTTTCCATCCCTGCTAAGGGACAATGCATATTGATGTCAGTAGGATGTGAGACAAACCTTTTTTTCTCAGCTCAGCTGCAAGCAACTCAGAAGGACCAATGCAGCTCCACATCTCACCAGTTTCTTGTAAAACAGCATCAGTCACAGAGGTTTACCTTGTCCATCTGCCCAGTCCTTCAGCTTTATCCCCCTCAAGTGGTATCCATTTACCTCTCCTTTTACCCTGCCTCATTTCCAAATGAATCCTCTCTTGCATGGACTGTCAACCTGCATATATTGGCTTACGAACTTGTTTTAGGAGAGTCTAAGCCAAGAAAAAACAGCCACCCTTGTGATCTTCTGTACCCATTATTATGGCTTCAGAAACATAACTTCTAAGTTGGCATCTGGAGAATGGGGGAATAGAAACAATTCAACTGAAATCATTATAAGATCAGAATTTCTCCACATTTAAGAAGGAACCAGTTGGGTGTCCTAGCTTTAATCCACACACTTAAACAATAATACAATACCTGGTAACATTCAAAGCAATGTGGCAGTGCCAGTGGCATCGTAGTGCCAATGATGTCTTTTATATTTGGCACTGAAGAATAGCTCAAGAGTTGTTATTATAGTCTGCTATATATCTCCAAGGTAAGCAGAAGGGATGGAAAATTTCAGTTGTGGTTTCCTAGAGCACTGTGTTTAAATACATGGGAAGCAACCCCTGAAGGCTCCTAAAAACAGTTGGCAAGTAGAGGAAGAAAGTGGTGTAAGTTAAAGCTTTGCCAGAGAAATGTGATTTGGGTGGGAGCATGACCGAATTTATGCTCCTTGGATAGTGTGGCCTGGGGAGACACTGGCTAAGACTCAGGGCTGCTTTTACTATATTCCATCTCTCTATTAAATTCTATTTCCTGCACCTTCAGAGCATATAATTCCACATAACACTATCTGCTCTCTTTGATCCATGTGACTGGAAGGATGAATTCACTGCTCCCCCTCCCCCACCAGCCTTTCTGTTGCCCGAGGCACAATCAATTTCAATATTCAGGGGAAGCAGACCACACAGGATCTATGGTCTCCCAGCAGGGACCTGACATATTAACTGTTGTAATGCCTCTAATTCAGGCTATTTACTTTGGGATAGGCCTGTCTCTCTTGCTCATCATTTTAACCTATACATTGGCTGTGTCATGACTATTTAGAGTGATGGGGGTGATCCTCAGGGCATAGTCATGAGACGTCTGATGAGGGTACAGCTACAGCAAACCCTTGTCGCTTCAGGGTAATGATGACTAATGCCATTCACGTCCCTCACCCCCGCATTGAAATCTTCTCTTGCCTTTTAAATTGACAACTGTCAGAGGGAATGAGGCTCTCCTGGTGTCATGACTTGATGAATTGGTCCAGGGGAGGTACTCCTTCTTGTCATGAGCAGAGACAAGAGAGCAGAGGAAAGAATAGCAGAGGAGGGGGAATGGAGAAGGGAAGGGCTCTCTGGAAAAAAAAGAAAAATGAGCATGGAGAAATGGGGAATATCCTCAACCAAATGCCATTGGATTGATTCAAATTCAAATGCCACTGGATTGATTCAAATGTTTGTGACCTAGAAATGAGCTATTGTGATTACCTCACCACATGTACATGCTAACAAAAAACATATTTGGTGATGTATACCAAAGCAGAATCAGGAAGACTTTGTTCAGGACCTTCATGATGGGTGCAAGGACATCTGTCACAGGATCGTACAGTGAGGGAGAAAGATAGGATCCAATCTAAAAACACAGCATGGACAGGAGACATTTAAAACTAAGGATCAGAATGGGAGTTATGTAGAGAATTACTACAGGAAAGGGTATGGTCCAGGTGAATTAATCAAGCAGGATGAAGCTAAAGTGAGGTCAGGGCCATTAGACATCACCTCAGGACAGTGGCAGGACTCTCTGATAAGCCCCTTTACTAAAGCTCATTTTACAAAGAAGTGTACAGGAGGCTTAGAAATTTTGGAGCCTGGCCGAAGTTATGACTAGCACAGAATATTCATCAAATATCACAGACCTAAAGTGCTTAGCCTGCTGTCTTTTTAGAAAGCCTCTCGTACATGAAGGAAGTAAAGAGAGTGGCATTGTGGTTGGTGGTTTCATACAGGCAAGCCTTCTCTTTGAAACTGCCCAGAACCTGCACCAGATGATTGACCTCGGTGCATTCATCATTAGTCACATTGGAAGAAGAGTCCCTTGACCCAGCTCTTTCTAGACCATCACTGTTTAGTTGATAGTGACGCCAGGCATGTTTACAGTACAAGCACATGGGCACACTTGACATTAGGCTTACACATAGAAGAAATCAGAAACAAGTGCCTCTTCTGTATTTAAGGTATGAGTTAAGTCTCTTATAGGAGAGATTTTTTTGAAACACTTACTTATTTTTACATTTGCTTTGTTTAAGCTATGAACACCTCTAGATTTTTTTTTTAAGAAAACAAGCAAATTCCAAATCTGGCTTGGCAGAGAATCCTGTTTGCACAGTAGAATGTCATTAGTAAATATTAGTAGCCAGGATCACTTATGTTTCATTTTAAAATAAATGGTCAGAAGGTATCTTTTTCTTGTTTCATGGTGAAAATTCTGATTTAAGTGTTTTTAAAATCCATTTTTTTCATATTAAATCTGTCATGGAGGCCATTATTAGGAGAGGTGGTTAATGTGTTAATGTTCAGAAAAACCTCTGCTTACTTCTCATCTTGGAACAAGTTCTGGGTCAAAAGTCATTCCCCAAAAAGACCAGGAAAGCCCTGAAGGTATCTGGGACAGCTCCCAGGGGTTTTGGTTGGATAGAATCCCAGGAGGCCAAGGTGTTGCTGGCTAGCATGAACTCTGAAATCATGGTCTAGAATTATACCGTCAGTCATGGAGGAAACTCAAAACCATAGACTAGATTTAAAAGAAATCCAACAACAGGGATGGCTGAGGTCAAGGACAGGCTTTCCAAGACTGTTTAACTCCCTGCTGTCCTTCAGCACAGGCAGAATGAACCAGGGGCAGAAAGGGCTAGATGAGCTCATTCTGCTAAGACTGATGGCTGTGTCGCTGAGCCCAGGCTTATCTATAGCTGTGACAATATTCATTACTGCTTACTGGCTGAACTACAGAACAAAACTGAAAAGAAAATTATTGCATCTTGTTTATTAGTCTTCCATTCTGGGATATAAGCTTTTGGAGGAAGAAAGTTTTCTTTTTGTATGCTGATCTTTCCTGCTCTAATCAAATGTTTGGTGATAGAGAATCAAGATTAATCTAAAATTCATATAATTACCCAACTGAACTACTAGAAATAGTGGAGACAAGAGTCAAACCTGGATCCAGTTGCAGAGTGTGAAACAGCCTACTGTGGTACCCAGCTCCTGTCTTTGCCTTCTGTGGAGTCTTGAACTAGGCATACACTTCTGAAAAGAGTAGAGACCTAGAGTGAAGTGGGAAGGAGTCAACTCACAAAGGTTGTAAGTGTGGCAAGGCCACTACTGTTCCGATGCCTCGGTAGAGAAGGACATTATCTGTCAGCTGCCATGCTTGCGATTTGAATTTGAAGTGTACTTTAGACTAAACAGAACGAGATAGGACCCCCTCGTGCATAAGGATGAAAACTCAAATGCATAGAGACTGGATGTTTTACATATTACACATGTAACTAATAAAAGCAATCAAAACTCCAATTCTCACTGTTGTTCATTTCAACAGTGGTTCTCAACCCTAGCTGGATATTATAATAACTCAGACATTTTTATTCAGTTCTTCTGGTATCAGTCTCAAATTATTGTATTTGTAAAACACAGCCAGATATATATGTAGCCAGAAGCAATCATTCTACATTATTCAATCTTTTAATGAACAACTCATATAGCCAGGTATATATAGGACTGATAAATTTTGTTGCCCTAGCAGCATCTACCAGTTACAACACAGTATTTGGAAAGTTACTGCCATATTTTTCACAGGGGCTCTTGACTTTTAAAGGCATCTTAAGTAATTTGCCACTCTCTAATATTTGCAAATCTGAAAATTTAATCGAGTGCATTCCATTTTCTCCATAACTAGCCACACAAAAACAGAAAACTTTTCTAATTAACCTAAGAATTATGGAGACTGAAGAAAGGATGAATTAACAGCAAGTTAATAAAGTCCAATTATTTCCTTCAGGTCAAGAAAGGATATCAACAAGACATTTCCCTTGAACACCAAGCAAATGGAGCTTGTCCTCACTGCCTTGTAGGCTTTCTTTCAAAAGACTTGGCTCAAGAGGGAGGGATTTGATAGCTACAAACAGCTGCCTTTTTCACATGATTTCCAAAAAGTATGCAGAGTCATTTGATATAGAGAGAAGTCCTTATCAGTCAGGGTCATTTTGTTAATGATTCCTGAATTCCTTAAGCCCTAGAGTCCAGAAAATCTCAGTGTTTAGAATTTTTCAGCCACACTGAATAACCTGGGTTTTCTGGGGATACAAGAAAGGCACCATGCCAGGGGCTGGGCAGAATTCCCCACTGTCCTGCCACTAGATATCTGAAACATGTGGCCTTTTCAGGTGATGCATTGTGGGAAGAGGGAGAGATTCGTAATAGTGCATAGGCTTTTCACTTTGCAAATGACACACATGTACTCATGTTTCCCTTTAATGACCCATTCCTCATTGCAACCAGAATGGGAAATACAGACAACGGATGCAGAATTTGGTAGGCAACACTCTCTCTTCCACAAACATCTACCATGTTGTGTCTTGATGCTTCACAAAATTATCACTCAGGTATGTGCCCTGGAACTCCTCAAATAATGTTTCTCTGTTTTTTTTTGTTTGTTTGTTTTTTCTTTAAAGGGGAAGAAAATTCTTCTCACTCCTAGTGCTTTCCACAGGATCCACGGAGGGACTGTTTAGAAGCCACTGTTTATTTCCACCTAACAGCAGAATTAGGAAATAATACTCACACAATTTTGGAAGGTACTTTAAATCTATCTGTTCATTCATTCATTCATTCATTCATTGTGGGTTATTATCTACTCACAATGTATACCTTACACAAACTTATACCTACATTTGTAGTCTTCTAAATATAATTTATTTTTATTTTTACTTTTGTGTATGAGGATATATGCCATATGTATGTGAGTGCTCACTGAGACAAAAAAGGGGGGCATCAGATCCCCTGGCACTGGAGTTATAGGCTAGTTGTGAGCCCCGGGACACAGGTAATAGTAACCAAATCCCTGTCTTCTGCAACAGCATCAAGCATGCTTGACAACTGAGACATTGCCCTGCCCAAATTAGTCTTTGCAATGCCTTTCCGGATCCAGTACAGAACTGACATTAGAAACCCTTTAATTGTGCCGGGTTTTACATAGCTCAAGAAATCTATAATTTTTTTTCTCTTGGGAGTCTTGCAACCATCTCCCAAATAAATACATGGAGACTTATTCTTACTTATAAATAAGTTGTTTCTAGTCAGCTTTTCTAACTTAAATTATCCCATTTCCCTTCAACTATGTTTTGCCTCTAGGCTTTTTACCTCTCTTTATATAATTTTCTTTCATTCTTATCTTGTGGCTGGCTGTGTAGTTGGGTGCCTGGTCCCTCTTGTCCCTTTCTCCTTTCTCTGTTCCTTCCTCTTTGCTTGAGGCTAGATTTCTCCTATGTATTGTCTCTTCCTGACAGCTCTACCTATCCCTCTCTCCTGCTTAGCTAATGGCCATTCAGCTCTTTATTAAATCAATCAGGTCTTTAAGACAGGCAAAGTAACACAGCTTTACAGAGTTAAACAAATGCAACATGAAAGAATGCAACAAATCTTTGCACCATTAAACAAATATTCCACAGAATAAACAATTGTAACACATCTTAAACTAAAATTTCACAACAAAAGCCCATAATGAGGAATAAACTAGATCATTTTGAAAAAGAAACATTGCATTATATTTTCCAGAGTGGTGAAAGTTGAGCTCACAGGAAACTCACTGAGGAGGAAATAAGGGCTCCTCTCACAGCCCTTCCTATTTGGTAACACTTCTCAGCAACTAAATTTCTCTTCATAGAAGTAGTGAGGCCAAAAGAAAGAAAGCAAGTCAGGCTATGTGATAACTCGAAGGCAAATATAGTAAGTACTTCATTATTAAATGAGAAAGGCAAGGTAAAGCTTCTTTGAAAGCTATTTCTAATATCTTTTCCACTGTGACAATGAAGCCTAAGATCTTCACTAAGGGCAGGCAATTCCTTAAGGAAAAAAGAGGATTTTTTAAGGAAAAAATTTCAGAAGACATTGACCAAGTTCTGATTTTTAAAAATAAGATTATTCCTAAACGTATATAAAATCTGTGTTAATTCAACCAAGAATGACTTTTTATAAATTCTGTATCAGTCTACTAATGAATGCCATTATTGCATATTGTGCCCTGTAGGAAGCAAGACATGTAAGTTATTAAAATTCTTTGTGAAACAACATTACTTTACAAAACATTTGTCTGGAGAAATATTTAAAACAATTTATTCATATCAATGTTGAAAATACAATGGATGTATGCTGCTTAATCTAGCATGAATGTGAACTTCAAAGGATTGTGAGGCACCTAGGAGACTCAGGCATTTCTATGAGGGCATGTCCAGGGATAATAGATCAGAAATTCTCTGACTTAATCAATGATGTAATCCATTGATGGAGTCAAATGGGGAAATGACTATAGTGATGTGATAGAACCATAGAAGATGGGGCCTCATTGGAGGAATTAACTCACCAAAGATTTGTCCTTGAAAAGTTCATCTATCCCAGCCTTTCTGCTTTCTTAGCACTTCTGCTCTCTTCTCTTCTCAGAGAGAGAGAGAGAGAGAGAGAGAGAGAGAGAGAGAGAGAGAAGAGATTTGAAAGTCTTATTATTCAATTATCATTTGCTAGTGTCTCCACCACTGTTGTGTGACAGTTTCCTCTGTATTGAAGCATTCCATCCTGGAAGGGGCATCCTTCAGGAAGGAAACAATTTACAGGTTTCGGAGACTTCCTGACACTTGTTTTGGAATGGAGACACTCCAAACTAACTCACCGAGCTGCCTGAGACTCCTGTAGAAAACTCCGAAGATTCTGTTTTCTTCAAGTCATTACCTATAAAATGTTTTTTTAAGTTCCATTTTCAAGGCAAGAATGCCTTGAGTCCTTTGAGGTCCTGGTACAGATAAGCATAAAACCCCTGACTCCTGCTAACACCTGCTAGTCTGGACACCCCCAAAACCTTTAGAGTAGAAAATTATTAAGAGTCAAGTTTGCCTAAAGACCTGCATACAAGCTCGTGCAGCTGAAAGCTTAAAAGTCAACAGCCTGTTAAACATAGATGTAAACTGCAGGTAGTCTTTACTAAAAAGTAGACAGACGTAAGTGGGAAAAGATAAATGCAGGTTGTCCTATTCTGATTTCCAATGATGCAAAGAAGGAAGGGACCTGCATTCACGGTTATAAACACTGTCTTTGCCCTCCCTTGTTGCACCACTTTATCTGGATTGGCCATAAAATAAAATAAAGTGCCTTGTTTAGCTACTCCAAGTCTCCAGTGGTCATTGTTATCAGTGGGGGAGTTCCTTATTCCTCACATCCCTTATGATGGAGAAGGCTGTTAGGTGACACACTGCTTTTGAGTCATCTCTACTCTGTAAGTAACACCTCATCTACAGAGCTGTAACCTCGGTAAACTTCAGTTCAATAAATTGGACTCTAATCTTCCCATAGTTTTGACACAGTGTCCTATCTAAGGTGATCAGACATTCGTTCATTATTTCCCAGGAAAGGTCTCACAAAAGCACAGTATTAGAAATCATATCATAATGTTTAGTTAATCAAGGGTAATCTTAGACAGGTGGAGACAAGGTGTAGCCCCCTGGCTGCTTTAAGGTTTTAAAGGAAGTACTAAGCTATAGGAAAGGGTGATCCAGGAAACTCTCAACTGTCTTAGAGGCATGTTACCAATGGCCAGGCTTATCTTATGAAGAAACTGGAAAAAAAAAAAAGACTTGAACAATAAAATTAGAAAACAGCATCTTAGCAATTGCCACCCTGTGTAATCATTTTCATTACTATTTCTTCTTTGTTCACTGGTTTCCCAAGTGTATCAAGATAGCTACTCTGATTCTGTAAGGGCAGGGCATTTATTTGTTGTAGAAACCCCGGCGACTAGCACATAGTGATTGCCACATTAAAATGTATTATCAATGAAGAAATATTCTGACATCCTTTGTCAAAATCTCCATGTAAAATCGAGGAGCTTCCTTACAGTCTACTGTG